>NC_090650.1:111534394-111834394 GCF_040937935.1 Hyperolius riggenbachi
ACATCAACCCACATGTACACAGCCTGTTTTGGCCTTTTGGTCCTTATCAGTACATGGCAGGGATTGATATGAATGTATGTGATCTTGGGATGTGTGCACAAATCCCTATTTATTTCAGTGCAGCCACATTTCTCTACATTCTGTGGCTGCTTTGTAGGCTGGACAAGATGCAATAATATCCCTCATCCCTCTGTGCCATTGCAATCATGGGGCCATACTATCCTAAGGTTTAGTAAAGCAGGTCTGAATATTGCCATACTGCCATCTGCAAGCTGTGCCAAAAAAAAAAAAAAATGTAAGATAAGAGTTTGTGTGAGAATTCCAATTGCTAGTCCCCATATCAGTAAATATCTTGCCATTTTTCTCCAGGGAGAAAGAGGAGGCGTTGCCACACACCAGAAGTCGGGTGATTTGGGGTCTTCAGGATGGCTTTACGGGACAAGACAGGGCAGGTAACTATAACTTTCTTTTACAGGACACCTGCTAGAATTAGGATAAAGATCTGCTAATGTTGGACTTCATGGAACATACTCCCTTTGCAATATAACTTTTGCTCACAAGATGCACACAGCTGCATTCTATATAAATATGTTATCTTTTGATGTAAAAGAGAACAAACAGTCTAAACATGTTGTATACTATTTATACAAATATGTTTTGCCTATTTATTGTTCTGTATCTAGATGAAGAGCATACCAATATAAACATTTTAAGTGAACAAATCATTCTTTGAAAACTGAATTGCAGAATGTGAGTTAAGCACTTGAAGCCAATGTACGCATGAACGAATGCCATATTAGCAAATGATAGCTAAAAATGTACACAAACACATGAATATGAATGAATAGGAGGCTCATTTTCAATATGTGGATGAACATTAATTCTGCATACGCTCTCTTGCGCTCTCATGCACAAACTATTGCTACACAGCTTGCAATCTTCCACCCAATCCTCCACCATGGAAGAAATGGATTCATCTTAAAGATTGATAACATCAGCATGGCAAACTACTAGCCAATGTTTGTAAAATACAGAAAGCAGTTCTGCATTGCCTTATCCATGATGAGTTGATACAAAAATAATGATAAGCCAGAAACAAGTAGCTGTTCTGAATGTAATGAATTAAATAGATGGTTCAGCAGGATATCTTTGAACCTTTTTTTTGGTGCATGAGGACCACAAGTCAGTAACTTACTTCAGAATTAAATTTCAGCTGACAAATATTGCAGGGGGCGATTAGCTTTCTCCGCTGTGGTAAGGGAACCCCAAATGTGTGATTTATGACTGCTTTTTGAACTGGGTCCATCTGCAATAAAAAGACAAAAATAAGTCTTGTTTTACCCAGATTTATCTTCATATGATGAAGATGATAGCAGTATGGTAAGTCTTTTTCTAAAATACATGGGGTGAGTCTAATAAGTCTCCTAACCGTTAACTACGCTAAGCCCTGTATACGTTTTTTGAAGTTGCCATTGAGGCTAACATCAGAAATATCTGGGCACTCTGCAGCATTCAAAGAGGTCCTCTACAGGCTTTAAAATTGAATGCCTTTAACTGTGTAGATTAAAAGTGCTAAAACCAATTGAACAGCATTATGCAAAATGCAAAGATTTCCAGCTTAGAATGTAGTGCCTGCAAAACAAACTTAAAATCAATGTTATGATATTATAGCTGGGAAATGACTGTTGATCCTTAAACAGGAACTTACTTATAAAAATGTCTTATGGTTTACAATATTAATTTATATTTAGTCAATGTAGGCCCATTGTAAAATCTTTCCTCTTACATTTATCACTGGTGGCAACATCCTTACTGCTGGCAAGATACGTCACTGAGGAATGTTTGTTGTGTGTTCCAAAGTCAGCAGAAACAACATTTGGTCTTACAAAGTGCTCAGCGGCAGAAGGCTGTGTAACTAAGTAACCTAGGTTAACCATCACTGGGAGGGTGAGGTTGCATACCAATTTACAGCAATATTTAAATTTAGGAAGTGTTTCTGATGCTAAAACCAAAATAATTAACATCAATTGTTGATTCTGGTTCATATTTGTGAACCAGGTGTATCACTGATCCAAAATACAATAATTTGTGATCTCCTGACTATCATTTTGCTTTTTAACCTCTTGAGGACTGTGGTCTTAAACCCCCCTAGTGACCAGGCCATTTTTACTAAAATAGGCCACTGCAGCTTTAAGGTCTTGCTGTAGGGCTGCAAAACTCAGCACACAAGTGATCCCCCCTTTTTCTGCCTGCCATCTAAAAGTCCCTAGCAGCATTCACCACCAGGAGACTGATGACGGAGTTCCTCTTCGTCATTTATGCCGGCATGTGTGCACATCGGCGCATGATCAATCCTCTGCTATCTCCATTCCCAGCCATTCACGCCAATCGGCATGGAGTGGTCCTGGGGCTGCCACGCTGCTCACGCCAATCGGCATGGAGTGGTCCTGGGGCTGCCACGCTGCTCACGCCAATCGGCATGGAGCAGTCGTTAGACAGTTTAGTAAAAAAAATATCTATATTTTCTTAAAAACGTAAGCAAGTCTTCTACAAACAGGATAAACCAGTTCTTCAGACTTCTTTCCAGATCAGATGTAAGCTCTGCAAAGTTGCACAATGCAGAAGCCCATGATACATCTGATAGCATAGGTATCAACTATCATTGGTTGACCTGAAAAGAAACACCAAGTGTTCATTTAACAGATCATTTATGGATTCCCCACTGCCATTGACATCTTTAATATAATTCCATGAAGTAGCCAACATAATGATTTGACAAATTACATTAATGTAGCAATTCCCTTCCTCATTTATATAACAACTATCAACCAGGTAAAGTCAGAATTAAACAGATTTCCTCTCTGTAACTGTGAATGGATGTTATTTAAAACTGGTTATGGAAATTATGCAATGGGTGTTATATAAATAGTGTAACTCATGTTATGCATGCATTGTGTACATTGCTTGTTTAGCATGTGTGTAATGCATATTATACAATGAACACACACTGTAGATTGTTTGTATGTTTACATAGCTCCAGTTAATCTTTATAGCCTTGCATGCACACATTAAAGGTATACTGTAGGAGGGTCGGGGGAAAATGAGTTAAACTTACCCGGGGCTTCTAATAATCCCCTGCAGACATCCTGTGCCCGCGCAGCCACTCACCGATGCTCCGGCCCTGCCTTCGGTTCACTTTTGGAATTTCAGACTTTAAAATCTGAAAACCACTGCGCCTGCGTTGCCATGCTCTCGCTCCCACTGATGTCACCAGGAGTGTACTGCGCTGTCACAGACCAAACTAGGCCTGCACAGTGCCATCTGGAGTCGGGAAGGAATTTTTTTCCCTTTTGGGGCTAATTGGACCATGCCTTGTAAGGGTTTTTTCGCCTTCCTCTGGGTCAACATGGATATGTGAGGGAGCAGGCTGGTGTTGTACTTTGTTCTCTGGTTGAACTCGATGGACGTATGTCTTTTTTCAACCAAAATAACTATGTAACTATGTAACTCCTGGTGACATCTGCGGGGGCGAGGACACGGCAATGTAGCTGCAGTGGTTTTCAGACTTTAAAGTCTGAAATTCCAGAAGTGAACCGGAGGCAGGGCTGGAGCATCGGTGAGTGGCTGCGCAGGTACAGGATGTCTGCGGGGGACCATTAGAAGCCCCGGGTAAGTTCAACTCTTTTTACCCTGACCTCCCTACAGCATTCCTTTAAGTTGAACATATTGGGCCTGATTCACAAAGCGGTGCTAACCCAGTTGGCATGCCTAAAAGACTTTAGGCGTGATAACCATTGCACCATGCTGGTGAAAAGCCAGTTTAGGTGTGATAAGTTTAGGTGTGATAAGTTTAGGCATGATAAGTTTAGGCATGCTAAGTTTAGATAAGTTTAGATCGCACGCAAAGTCCCGCACGCAAAGCAGCGCCATTAAACTCTATGTGAAGTGCATCAGACTTTGCTATCGCAAAACTTTTGATCAGCTGTGCACTGCGGTGCTAACCGAGTTGGTGCTTAAACTTATCATGCCTAAACTTATCACACCTAAACTTAACATGCCTAAACTTATCACACCTAAACTTATCATGCCTAAACTGAGTTTAGGCATGATAAAGGGCTTTTCACCAGCGTGCTAACTGTTAGCACCGCTTTGTGAATCAGGCCCATTGTCTACTGATGTCATAATGGGGCAGAGCTTATGGCATATTGGTACTACCTTGGTAATGAATGAAAACCTATGAATACTAGAGGGTCTGTCTTGTTTATCGGTCCATGGGACTTAGGTGGCTTATGTATTTAAAAGCAATAACATTTTGTTAGAATAAAAAGGAGACATCTAAAACTCTAAATCATCAAAAAACAGCACAGAGAGGTAGAGGAACACCAAGATAACTCTAGTAAATGCAATAGTGTAACAGAACATTAAAATTTCATTTAAAAGGACAGCTATGAGTTTATGTAGCCATTAGAGATGGCCCAAACGGTTCGCCGGCGAACTGTTCCCGACGAAATTCCGGGGTTCGCGATCACGGAGAGCTGGGAACTTTTCCGGAAATTTGGTTCATCCCCATAGTGCACAATGAGGTTCAACTTTGACCTTCTACATCACAGTCAGCAGGCACATTGTAGCCAATCAGGCTACACTTCCTCCTGGAGCCGCTCCCCTCCCCTTATAAAAGGCAGGCAGTGTCAGGCTTTTCACTCACTCCTGTGCCTGCATTAATTAGAGAAGAGAGAGCTGTTGTGCAGAGACCTATAGGGAAAGCTTAGTTAGGCTCTTGTAGGCTTGTTAACTTGCTCCTTTCTTATTGCTAAAAAAGCACCCCTCAACAGCTCTTTTGAGAGCTAATCTTGTTTTTGTGATCTATCTTTTTGTTTTTGTGTGTGTGGCCCACTTGCATTATATACAGCCCTGTCAGTCAGTTGCAGCTGGCCTTTGGCCCCTTGGTGGTATAATTACTGTTGTGCCAGGTGCACATTATAATACCAATCACTGCATATACCTTACCTACTACCTGTTGTTCACTTCAGTGCACCCACCTACCTACGTAAGCGCATGCAGTGTCACTGTGCCTGTCCGGTACCTGTCTGTGTGTGGCAGGTGCACATTGTAATACCCATCACTGCATATACCTACTACCTGTTGTTCACTTCAGTGCACCCATCTACCTACATGAGCGCACGCAGTGTCACTGAGCCAGTCCGATACCTGTGTGTGTGTGACAGGTGCACATTGTAATACCCATCACTGCATATACCTACTACCTGTTGTTCACTTCAGTGCACCTACCCACCTACGTGAGCGCATGCAGTGTCACTGTGCCTGTCCGGTACCTGTGTGTGTGTGACAGGTGCACATTGTAATACCCATCACTGCATATACCTACCTGTTGTTCACAGTGCACCCAACCACCTATGTGAGCGCACGCAGTGTCACTGTGCCTGTTCCGTACCTGTCTGTGTGTGACAGGTGCACATTGTAATACCCATCACTGCATATACCTCCTACCTGTTGTTCACTTTAGTGCACCCACCTTCCTACGTGAGCACACGCAGTGTCACTGTACCTGCTCGGTACCTGTGTGTGTGTGACAGGTGCACATTTGTAGTATCTGCATATACCTACCTGCTGTGTTTAGTGCACCCACCTACCAACATGAGTGCACGCAGTGTGATATACCACTCCGTGCATACCTGTTAACTGCACTTGTGTGACTGCACATTGTATTAGTCAAGTCAGTGCATACCTTTCACTTCATCCCCCCCGAAATGGACAAAACAGGTAGAGGCAGAGGTAGAGGCAGACCCAGAGGAAGGCCACCCAGCAGATCTGTGTGAGGTCATGCTGATGTGATTTCATGCGGCCCTGGACCAAAGTACAGTGCTCTGAAGAAGGCACGTCCCATCAACTCCCAAGATTGTCAGGACGTGGTTAACTATTTAACACAGATAATCTCATCTTCCGCAGCCACCAGTGCTACTCCAAGTACCACATCCACTACATTTCATGGTGATGTCGGACATGCGGACATTCTTTAGTCAAATGCCTCGCCTTAGCCCTTCTGGATCCACCCTCCACCAACGCCTGGACCAGCAGGTAGCCGACTACCTGGCCTTAAGTGTGGATGCAGAAACTGTGAGCAGCAATGAACCCTTGGACTACAGGGTGCGCAGGCTTGACCTGTGGCCAGAGCTGTCCCAATTTGCCATCCAACTTCTGTCTTGCCCTGCCTCAAGCGTCCTGTCAGAAAGGACCTTCAGCGCAGCTGGAGGCATTGTCACTGAGAAGAGAAGTCGCCTAAGTCACAAAAGTGTTCAGTACCTCACCTTTATCAAAATGAATGAGGAATGGATCCCGGAGAGCTACTGCCCGCCCCAAGACTAAGTCAGTCCCCACACAGCACCTCTGCCCACAGGCCGCTTGACTGCCTTCTCTGCCACCACCAACAGGGTCCAGGACTCCAGGTGGATTCCTGAATTTTTAATGGCTACTTTAGCTGTTTATTTATTATTTATTTATTTTAAGTATTTGTATAGCGCCGACATGTTACGCAGCACTGTACAGAGTTTATTTTCTTGTCACTAACCGTCCCTCAGAGGGGTTCACAATCTAGTCCCTGCCATAGTCATATGTCTATGTATGTATTGTGTAGTGCATGTATTATAGTCTAGGGCCAATTTAGGGGGAAGCCAATTAACTTATCTGAACGTTTTTGGGATGTGGGAGGAAACCGGGGTGCCTGGAGGAAACCCACACAGACACGGGGAGAACATACAAACTCCTTGCAGATATTGACCTGGCTGGGATTCAAACCAGTGACCCAGCGCTGCAAGGATAGAGCGCTAACCACTACGCCACTGTGCTGTTGTTGCTTATATTTACACCGGTAAAAGGGATCATGTAACCCTCCTTTTATTTCCAGTATTTTTGCTTATTTTGTGCTTTTAAAACTAATAACTCAACATCAATATTGGAGGGAAAGTGAATTATTCTGTGTTCAGTTTTGAGTGCAAAAACTTAGAGCAAATGTGTATTATGTAATGCCAGTTTACATCATTATAGTTTAGATGGGAGCTAAACAGAGGCTGTTTTTTTTGTCCTATATATAGTCATTACAACATAAACAGCAATGAAACACAAATACTTTTGGCACATTGAAACGCAAAATACAGTATTGGCAAAGCCCTGAGCCTGCAACTTATTCAAGATGGCTGCTTCTACATTGTACTTAGTTTTGAGTAATAGAAAATACACCATATTAAAATGCAAATCAAAACTGACTGGATCAGAGGTATACGATTAATGCTATGTATAGCCAAGATTTGTTCTTGGGACAACACATTTGCTGTAACGTTTCAGCAAACACTATATATAGACTTAGAGATTGCTAAGTGCTAACAATAAATGTAAACTTTTTTTGGGGATGATGTGGATAAGCTGACATGCATCATTTCAAACTCAGGAAACATCTGTGATAAATGGGCACATTACATTATATAGTTGAGGCGCACTATGCCAGACACATTCCCAGTTATGACTAGGTACACAACTCTTGAGAAACAGTAAATTCAAAATGATTTAGTCATAAAAGAGATCATACAATAAATATGTAAAGTCTATGCACCTAAAGATATTACAGACTTTAAATAGGCTGCCTGATAGAACCAACACACTTGTTCAAAACATATTCAGTTCATATTTTCAAAATATTTGTTCACAGAATCAGAATTTTAAGACTTAAATTTTATGGTATTGAATAAATTCTTGTAGTGTGGTAAGAATTTAAGAGCCATGTTTAGCATCCAAAAAACGAGTGCCTTATCAGTATATAAAATGTAGCATTTAATTGTTTATCATCAGTAATATTTATAAGGGGCACTGTTAGTGTCACCCGCCACCATAAACCAAACGAGCCACTACTGGGGATAATACACTCAGAAGTAAAGACTCCCAAATATCCATGACTGACTGGTGTTTGCACTGAAAAACATTTTGTTCCTCCCTGAGAGCTACAGATTGCCCAGCAAGGTGGGCAATGGTGAACCAGAACTCCAAGGCGAGTGGAAGAGGCTAAAAGAGACCAGAAATACTCCTTACTAAAATGCTATGGAAATCAGAAGTTTTCCTTCTTAAAACAGAAGGTTTTTTTGTGATTAATTAGGTTGGAGTGAGCTCTGAGGTGTCCCACAATGCATCACTGCTGAACATGCAAATCATCTCTTTGTTGTCCCTGACAGCTAAACACACCTCCAGAACCGCTGGAATGTAATGATATGTCAGCTTGTTAATATTACAGATGCAAACTCATCCACCATGCATACGGACTGTTTTGGATTGGTTGATCCTCATCAGTGCATGGCATGAATTAATATGGCTCTATGGGGTAGGACTTGAAACGCCCAGAGTTACAGATTGCCCAGCAAGTTCACGGTGAACAAGAAATCCAAGGAATGTGTAAGGGGCTAAAAAAGACTGGGAAGCCTCCTTACTAAAATGCTATGCAAAACAGAAGTTTGCCTTCTTAAAACAGAAGGTATTTTTAGATTAATCAGGTTGAATTGATCTCTGAGGTGTCCCACAGTCCTCACTGGGAGCTAGTCATATGAACATCAGTTGTCCACAAGTTAGCACAGACATCCGTCAAGATATATAGAGGCGGTAACTCACAAGTCTAATCTATAAGGTTGATTGCTCCAGTTGTTTGGGCATTTCTCATTCTGTTGTAAAAAAAAGAAGGTGAACTCTATTTTCTATGGATTATTTTCAAGGTAGGCAATGACACCATCAGTAAGTTAAGTTCACAGCAATGCACTGCGTGTTTGCGTGACGGGCAATGACAGTAAATCTTACTAATAGGGTTTCAAGTGGCAATTAAAACTCGACAGAGGAGCTAATGTATTACAAATCCATTTAAAACCAGGGCACAATGTCAGATGGAGTTACACTTTAATTGTATTAACGTAATCTAGGTATTCTGTCTTTAAGCAGTGCTTAGTGTGGTACTGGTTTGCCTTCTTAAAACAGAAGGTATTTGCGATAATTCCGATTAAAGTGTGTAAATGTGGTTACCCACAATGCACCACTGCTAAATATGCAAATGATCTCTTTATGCCCTTGAAGCCAGGCTTACATCCAGAATGGCGGTTGTATAGCAAGCTTATAACTTTACATTTTACAGAGCCACATATACCCAACATAAAGACAATCAGTTTTGGAGTGTTGGTCCTCCCACACTAAGCATTGCTTTTTAGTAGGAGGGCTTTTCGGTCTCTTTTGGTCCTCTATACTTTCCTAGTGGTTTTGGGTCACCCCAAGCTGCTTGGGTATTCTGTCTTTAAGCAGCGTAAGTAACATCAATTGAAGCACTTGTATACAGTATATTTTCTTAGAATTGGTAAAATAATCTTGGAAGCATGTTATGGACAGCAGAAATTGTTAACAGACTGATTTAACATGCACTTCATGTAATCTATTTATATAATTATGCTTACTCCTAAAGAAAATTAAGATGAAATTCCCTCTCTGTGTCCAGCTATTTCAAACTATGTTGAAATTTTCCATTTATGTAATACTCTACCTTCTAGCTAACTGCCGGATTCCCTATCTCAGATTTCTACAAATTAGAAAGATGAAGTCACCATACAGTAAAGGATGACATACTTTGCAAATTTCATAAATAATTAGGAGCAATCCTCTGGTGGTTATCTCACTCTGGAAGCAAGCCTGCCTGTTATTTGTGCTACACTAAATTCCCATACTGAAGTGAGTGAGAATTTCCGAGTTATTACGGTGATGCTCACCCTAAAGTAATTGCCGAGAGTTTCACAGTTTGCCTTGCCTGCTGTTCATTATTTTCGCCTTCTTATTTCCTATGTAGATTTGTTGATTCTCTCTCCAGTTTCTGTCTGTGTGTCAGATAATGCAATTCACCCATGCTGAATCACTGCTGAGACAGAACTTAAGGACTGCATTGTTCTAGCCAGTTTCAAAGAGAAAATATATTGGTGCCTACACATGGCAATTTCCAATAATGTCAGCTGTAAACAACTGAATTGCCATCAAACAAAACCACACACACAACATGGCAAAGTACACAAAAAGGTTTTGTCTGTTTCCTATCATTTCCCTTTCCAAAAATAGATGAAAATGTAAAATATAAGCAATAGTGATATATAATGGTAGACATTTCTTGCTCATATAAAGCTGAATAATTGAAAATACCTTGTTTTAAAAAGGCAGAAATATTTTTAGTGAATGGGCTTTTTAGGTTCTTTTAGATGTACGTATATGTATGCTGCTGGTGAGCTGGGGGCAGAGTGAGCCGAATAGCAGCTCACCCTGCTGCTGCTCAAATGCCTGGTGAAAATATCTGCACCATCTAAAAATGATTTATTTAAATCTCTTTAAAACTGACAAAAGCATAAATGCCAGTGTGTGCCGGGTCACCATGACGCACAGCGTTTCAGATTAAGCATCCTTTCTCAAATAGTTCCAGTACAGGTGTGCGTCGTGGTGACCTGGCACACACTGGCTTTTATGTTTTTGTCCGTTTTTAAACAGCTTTAAATAAATTGTTTTTAGATGGTTCAGATCTTTTCATCGTATACATTGAGAAGTCCCTGTGACTCCAGGGGTGATCACGGCACGTCAATATCCATTGGTACGGTTGTAGCTGGTAGAGGTTCAAATATTATTCTCCCTATGAGTCGTCACAATTTAGAGAGAGGTGTAATTCAGGGTCCGGTGACTGCCCCCCAATTGGAACCCTGAATTACCCTAACACGCCCCGCTCAGTATTACATTACTGCTATGGCAGCACCTAGTTTCGGCACTTAGTGCAGAGTGCCAAAACCATCTGGTTCGCCTTTTGGTCCCTTAGAATATTCGACTGGTTGTGCCTCATTATGAACCAATTCTATAAGGCCCCGTTCACACTTGCGTTTTGGCATGCAAACGGACCGGATCGTATCAGGACCTGATCCGGATTGGTACCGTACGGTTCCGTTCCGGATCCAATCCGGATCCGGTCCGTTTGCATCAGGACTGCTTCAGGCTGCCATCCGGATCCGTGGGGGAAAAAAAAATACCTTAAAATTTGTTGGGGCCTGCAGAAGGTGCACCTGGTGCACCTGTAGAATCAGGTCCTCCGCTGTAGGCCTCACCTCCGACATACTGCCAAAACAGCTCCAGCACGCGTGTCACTGCTGCTCCACTCCAGATATGCTGGGCCCATGTGTCCCCATTCGAAATGGCCGCTATAAATACGCATAGGAAGTGGGGTAGAACGTCCAGTGTTTGTCTCCAGTGTGTTCTGTGCTTCCGTTTCTCATCGCTTTCATATTTCCGGATGGTGCAGTCAGGCTCCGGTCCAGGTGCGTGGGCCGGATGATCCGGACCGAAAAATAGCGCATGTTGGAAAAGCGTCCGGAGTCCGGCTCCGGTCCGGCTGCGTACTGTATGGAACGGACGCGTGTGAACGTCCGCATAGTCTTTGCATTGCTATGCGGAACGTACGTTCCGTTTGTACAGTATACGGTCCGGATCCGGTCCGGCGAATCTGAACAGGGAATGCTAATGTGAACCGGGCCTAAGCCTAATCCCACCACCAAAAGCGATATTAATGAATGCCTTGCAGTGATGATGGTCAACAAGTCTGATGTCAGATTAAAATTAATTGACCACAGGAAAACTGCATGTACTTTGCTAACAGAGGCATAAAGGATACTGAAATAATTAGCTACCTTGAATAACTTTGTTTTTATGTTTTTTGTATTTATTTAATTAATTTGCTTATGTTATTTTATAAACAAAGCAATAATAAAGGGGTTTCTGTTCATTTGCCTTTCTTGGCAAAAGGCATTTTTCATTAAAAAAAAAATACATTTTGTAAAAGTGAATATCAGATGACATGAAAAGTCGACGTCAACATGAAGACAATAATGTTCTTAGTTAGCTAGGCTGGAAGTTGGAGCTATTCAATATGGCTCCCTACTTGCCAAGTTAAACAATGTGGCTACTATATTCACCATCAGGATCATTTTGATTTTTATATTGCAAATGTATTGGGATCTAGAAGACTCTGTAATGAAGTATAAAATCTACTACAAAACAGGACAAAACCATGAGTAAGTAGTTCTATGAGTAAGTAGTTCTAGGTCACTCATTCAGCAATCTAACCTCTTTCTTAAGGTGCCCATACACTTAATTGATTTCCCGGCGATAGACAGCAGATTGATCACTGTGAAAGAATCTGCTGGGAAATCGATGCACAAACGCTGACCTAACGACCAATTTCCGTCTGAAATCCATCGATCCCGTCGATCTGTCCGCACGGAAGATTTCGCTCGATCACTGGCGGGTCGGGAGTGCATCGACAGTGGCGTTCGAATATCTGACGACTGACGCTAGCGGCAATACATTACCTGTTCCGCCGGCGCGTGTCTCGCTGGGCTCCGGCTGGCTTCACTTATTGCCTGTCAGGGGAAGTTTAAACAGTAGAGTGCCCTCTACTTTTTAAACTTAACCCAACAGGAAGTTTAAACAGTAAAACGCCCTCTACAGTTTAAATTTCCCCTGACAGGAAGTAAAGTGAAGCTGGAGCCCTCAGCCCAGAGCAGAGAAGAGACAGCGGAGACTGGGGGACTTGCGCCGGTCGAATCAGGTAATGTACGCAGGGGGTGGCGGCGGCAGCAGCTCCACAGATTGTAAATCAGTTTCATAATGAAATCGATTCAAAATCTGTTTGCAGTGTAGGCAGCCAACAGATCCCTCTTTGATCAGATTCGATCACAGAGGGATCTCTCTGCTGGTCGATCTGGTGGCAATTGACCAGTGTATGGCAGCCTTTACACCACTGTGTGGATACTGGTGATGAATATGTTAACAGCAGGTGATGATTGGCCATAGCTATAGAAAAGGTACTGAGCTAGATTGTGGAAGTCTGCAGGTTACAACTCTTTGCTATTTGTGCAAACAATGGACAGAAAAGATTGTCTAGTTTGCTAAGAAAATATTTTGCATGATATGCTTGTTTATCATTAGGAACTATGCTGGATTGTTATCAAAGTGCCTTATCCAACTTTTTCTCCTGAGTTCTGCGTTTTCTCCCAGGAGATCCATTTACCTGAAGAGCTTTGCCATCTCCACTTTGCAATATGACATAATCATATTTAAACTTTTTAAAGAAAATTACATACTGTCCTGATGTCAAATGCATGTATTCAATAACAAAACAAAACAAAACATTCAGGCCCATATGCAGTTAACTTTTTCTCCTGAGTTTTCTCCTAAAAGATAATATTTCATCTTCTCTTTAAAATAACTTTTTAGCACTTGGAAATTGAAAAAGTACCAAAAAGTAGATGATGAAGTACTACGAATAATTTTGAGTATTTTATTGCTTGCTGGTGGTTCAAAATGCATTTTATTGGCAAGTTCTGAAAATATCACCTAGGAGAAAACTCAGGAGATAAAGTTAATTGCATATGGGCCAAAAACTCTAGGGCTAGATCTCAATCCTCCAAGATAGAAGATCAGTATTCTGAGATAATGAATCAATGCTGTGAATAACTACCTACATGTATTAGTTTTCTTACTTCTCTTGCTATCATATTGCTGTGTTGTCTCTGTTGCGCCAGTTGTCTTGCTTGTTCTGCTGCCAATGCCACGTGTACTGCAATCAATTCCGTGTACGACAACCATTGTACTCAATGAATAATGGCTTTCTGAGTTCTGAGAACCATTCTTTAAAGTGTTCCTGAATTCAGAATTTCTTTGGCAAACAAAAGTTTTAAGTGAGCTTCCCTCACAAAAATAATTCCACACATACCTTATGTTTGCAAATTTTAGACTTTCTGTAACAGCTTGAACTTTTTTCACAAAGAATGTGAAGTATTTAAAATTACCTATAACAGCATATTTCTTTCCATACCAGAATTTCTTTAAAAATGTATTTGAAATGGGTCTAAATTTCCAATGACAGCCACTCAGATAAGGTGGGAATGATGAGAGACTCCTGAGCGATGTGAATTGCTGTGCACTATTCTCATATGTTTTCAGAATTTCTCAAACTGGTTAGTGGACAGGATTTTGATTAAAGAAGGGGCATGGCTTCTGTCACCATATACAACAGGTCTTAGGTAGCAGAGATCAAATAACAGTGAGTACTAATGTATATTGTTAGCACAGATTCATTTCTGGGCAGCAGACACAATTAACGCATGTAACAGGTGTAATAAGACACTAACATCAAACATCAATTTTTGTCTGGAGTTTTGCTTTAACCTCTTGAGGACCATGGGCTTAAACCCCCTAGTGACCAGGCTATTTTGTTACAAATTAGTCGCTGCAGCTTTAAGGCCAAGCTGCAGGACCGCACAACACCGCACATAAGTGATTCCCCCCTCCTTTTGTCCCCACCAACAGAGCTCTCTATTGGTGGGGTCTGATCGCCCCTGAAGTGTTTGTTTGTTTTTATATAAATAATTTTGTTATTTTTTTTTTAATTAAAAATGTGTATTTTTTTATTTTTTTTCCCCTCCGTCCCTCCCACCCCCCATGCAGCCAATAATGGCGATCGGCTGTCATAGGCTTCAGCCTATGAGAGCCGATCGCTCTCTTGTCCCCCAGGGGGACAGCCGTGTCACACGGCTGTCCCCAGTACAGCGCTGCTGCTGATCGCAGCGCTGTACAGAGCAATAAAGAAGCGGTTTCGCCGTTACAGTCTCCCGAGCTGCGATTGCTGCTCGGAGACTGAAGGTGGAGCTCCGCTCTGCCCACCAAGCAGGAGATGCGCGCGCAGCCTGCACACAATCTCCTGCAAATGTAAGCCCCAGGACTTTACGCCAATCGGCGTTAGGCGGTCCTGGGGCTGCCGCTGCGGCCACGCCCATTGGCGTGACGCGGTCGGCTACTGGTTAAGCGGAACATTTTGTTCTTTATCTTTCACACCTGTCTGCAAATAAAATAACTGCTTTTTTAATTTTTTTTTGTAAAGTGGTTTTCGCATGGTGACAAAAGAGAAAATATATTATTTCAAAATCTTTTATTCAATGTGAATATGATATCATATACTTTAACAAAATGTATTACATTTTTACTATGATAATTACTGTCAAGAATATAAGTAAAGGCAGAAGAGATTTTTTAGTGCAATCTGCACTAATGGGGGTTGCTGGGAACCAGTTTGACCTTGAAAGTTTAGGCACACTTTTAAGACTATGAAAAACAAAAACAAAAGTTTGCTTTCTTAAAACAGAAAGAATTTGCGATAGTTCAGGTTGGAGTGAGCTTGAGATATCTCCCAGGGCATCACTGCTGAATATATGCAAATTAACCATTTTAAGGCTATGGTAATATACATTGGTCATGATGATAAGAAATGATACTGCAAAAGACTACAAAGCAATACAAAGAGTACAACAAAACCTTGCATTGGGCAGCCACTAGTTCAATCTCAAGTGCACAACCCCCTATTGCCATGATCTAATACTTATATTGCAATTATGCATGTTCCTAAAATCAGTCAGTCCTGACTTTAAGGCCCCATTCACACTTACAAAACGCAAAATGCCGGCATTTTGCAGGAGTTATTTTTCCGCGATTTCACTCGAAAAAATTACTGAACACTGTGGCTATTTTGCCGCGATCACGTTTAGCGCTTCTATAGCACTGAAACGCGATCGCCGGGAAATCGCCTGAAAATGGTGCAGGCGACGCGTTTTCGTTTCGCGTTTTTGGCCATTTTGGGCGATTTGCAAATCGCCCAAGTAAGAACGGGCCCATAGGGTTTCTTTACACTAGCACTTTTAAAAAGCGCTAGCGTTTGAGCGTTTTGCCGAAATTACGGCAAAACGCTCTAGTGTGAATGGGCCCTAAATACTATTTCTTTGCAGATTCTATTTTTAATTTTCTGTAAACTAATTCATTGTAACAATTTTTTCAGTGTTTAAACCATAAACCTTATATCAATAAATGCAAGTTGTGGATATACATATTATCTACCCAGAAAGAAAAGTACTTGTTACAGTTTTTACTGATAATTGAAAATATTCTTTT
Organism: Hyperolius riggenbachi; assembly: GCF_040937935.1. Taxonomy (NCBI): domain Eukaryota; kingdom Metazoa; phylum Chordata; class Amphibia; order Anura; family Hyperoliidae; genus Hyperolius; species Hyperolius riggenbachi. The sequence goes on from NC_090650.1 coordinate 111,550,451, forward strand.
TTTTTACCTTTTAAAATTTCTTTTTTTACTTTATTAGGTTTTTACATATATTGTAAAGACAAAAGAATATGTAACAATATCATTTTCTTTCAGCATTTATACATACATGTGTAATTAACCTAACGAAGTAAACATTATTCTGACAGTTCGATTAAAGAGCATGTACAGCTCTACTAGGGAGTCATGTTAGGGAGTCATGCTCATGCATAAATGGAAATAGATGCTATACCTGTACATCTGCAGTGAAGTCAGATGCGTGGGAAAAGGGTTTCGTTTTAAAACACACTACAGATTTTTTTTTTATTTCAGTGGTATTTGAAATGCATATTGTATGTACTGTTGTATGCAAATGTTTAGGCATGCTAGGATAAATGGCATATTTAAATAGTTTGATCAGAAAAAAGAAGAAAACAACTATTCCAGAAATTAGTTTAAAAACATTACGTTTCCACATTTAAATTAAAGGGGCACTATGGTGAAAAATTGTAAAAATTAAAATATGTGTTATCCAGAGTAAAATGAGCCAAAAATTACTTTTCTCCTATGTTGCTGTCACTTACAGTAGGTAGTAGAAATCTGACAGAAGCGCCAGGTTTTGGACTAGTCCATCTCTTCATGGGGGATTCTCAGGGATTTATTTATTTTCAAAAGCACTTAGTGAATGGCAGTTGCTCTGTCCAACTGCCAAAAAAACTGTGTAGCAAGCAGGGAAGCTGGCCAGCATCATTGTTTAAATTATTTTTAGGGAATATCTTTATAAAGAATAAAGGCCATGCTGCGAATCCTCCATGAAGAGATGGACTAGTCCAAAACCTGTCACTTCTGTCAGATTTCTACTACCTACTGTAAGTGACAGTAACAGAGGAGAAAGGTAATTTATGGCTCATTGTACTCTGGAAAAATGTACTTCTTTTTTGTTTATGTTTGCAAATAATTTAACAATTTTACAATTTTTCGCTATAGTGCCCCTTTAATGCACAAGCGACAAGTGAAGGAGCACCGTGTGAAGAGGATGGTGTACCCAGACCTCTACTCCAGTGTCTCCAGGGGTAAACAGATCATATGGGTCAAGAATGGGTCGGCACAACCAAAATGTATTATAGCTCTTTAATGCATAGCAAACAAGGCAGCAGTAACAGATGCTGTTTCAAGCAAAGATGCCCTTTCTCAAACTGCAATACAGCCAAGTGACAATAACATCACACCAACACCTTTAAATACACAATCCCCTTGTGCATTGTCCAATCAGCACACACAGGGGTGGGGAGAGCTGCAGACCTGATGGGAAACAGGCTAGTCACATCCAAAACAGTATCTGTGTGTCAAAAAAGTGTGTAAGCACGCTTCCTACTTACTCTCTCATAGCAGGCTCTCATGCCATAGAGGGTGAGTAGGAAGTATGCTCCCCTGTTCCAGTTAAATGTGTCCATTTAAACTCACTGCATGCAGTGTATTACCATAATGTAATACATTACACTATGGGCTTGATTTACAAAGCGGTGCTAACCTACTTAGCACGTCTAAAGTCTTTAGACGTGCTAACCAGGGTGCTAATTAGGTTAGCACCGGATTTCTCAATCAGATCGCACGCTAACTTTGCGCGCGCTAAGTCCCATAGGCTTTAATGGGCACTTCGCGTGGAGCGCCCTGCGCTCTGTGCAGTGTGCGCGTACTGTTTTACGCACGTAAAGTTTTACGCGCATAAAGTTTTATGCACAAAAAACTCGACGTGCTAAGGGGGTTTTCACAGGCGTGCTAACAGTTAGCACCGCTTTGTGAATCAAGCCCTATGATGCTAACACAACACTGTGAATGTCGCATAAACTACTGCAGTAAGCAGTATTATAAGACTTTATAACACGCAACCATAACGTCCCACTGTGAACCTGGCCTCAAATGACTGCCAACAACCTCCAGGGAGGTTTGCCTGACACAAGGGTGGTGGTACACCATTCTTGCACAAACATGATTTATATGGAAGTGATTGCAGTGTTGCTTGCTAATCTTCGCCGAAGTCATTTTCACATCGAAAATGCTATTATCGATTTTGAGAAAATATTTGTGGAAATAGCTTGCATGTTCGGGCTTTCGCAGCTTCCATGAACATCCGCAAAAAGTGTGAAAAGCTATATTTTTACCACAGAAAAAATATTTTCAATGGCAATTTTTTTCTCAAAAATCGAATTTAACATTATTGTCGTGAAAATTAATTCGAAAAGAACATTGGAATTTTTGCTCATCACTGTGGAAGAGTTATCAAAAAGAAACTTTACCCGCAACATCATAGCTAGAGACAGTGGCCCTGATCCAATTCACTTTTTCTCCTAAGTTTTAACCTATGTGATATTTTCATACTATACCTAAAACACATTTTAATGAACCAGCAAGCAAGAAAATACTAAGAAAAATGTTGATAGTACTTTTTATAAACAAGTAACGTGGATTGATGACTTAAACAAAGAAGCTAAATTACCATAATCGCAAAAGGTTTCAAGGGAGAAACAATAATCTGCATCTGATAAAAGAAAACCATTGCCAGCTGTTAACCATTTAAGGATGACGCTAATTGAAATCTACGCCCTGTTTTGATGCGGATTTGGCTGCCAGGGCGTACATTTCAATGCACCGACGCTACACATTCTCGCCACTTTCATCGCTCCCGACAATCTCGCCACTATCTCCCCACCGTACCTCACTCACTCTGTCATCTCTATAACGGCAGAGCCCTGTGAGCGGGTCAGGATTTCATTGGCTCCTGACCCTGTCTATCAATGTAAGCAACTCCTATTGGCTTAAATTAATAGACAGGGTCAGGAGCCAATGAAAGCGGCTCCTGACCGGCTCACAGGAACTCTGCTGTCATAGAGAGAGTGGCTGAGGTTCCTAGCATGTACACGTGGATGGCGGTTGCGGTGGGTATGTGCAGTAATTTGTTGGTTTTCCACTGTTTCTTGTACCAGCCATCTCTGGTCCTTAAGGGGGCACAGACCGCTGGTCCTTATTGTAAGTGGTTGACAATAGAGATTCATTATGTTTTGTGGTTGTATGGCAGCCAGTGGTACAGAAAACATTGTTTGGGAAGAGAAAGGACCTGATTCTAGTAGATATGTGTAATGATCCGCTCAGCTGGCTGCACAGGAAGACAGCTGTTTGACCATTACTCTAGTCTGTGGGCTGCAGGTCTCTGGAAGAGAGACCTGTCTTTCCTTTGCAAGTTTCTGACCTGCTCTGAGGAATTTGCATACATTTGTTATGCAAATCACCTAGCTGCCTCCTTTGAAGGCTGGCAGTATAAAAGCCATGTTTTCCCAGAATCCTTGGCTGGTCATCCTTTCATGGTTTGTTACTGAGAAACACTCCTTGAGTGTCAGCCTTCCCTGTTGGTTTGTTAAAGTTATCTTAGAGTCATTCTTGGGACTGTACTAGGCAGCTCCTCTAGTGCAGTTAGCTTGCTTATCTGTTTTGTCTGTGTTGCCTCTCTGCTGCGATTGTCCTGTCGCCAGCGGTGGTCATCAGGAAATCATTCTGTCTGTCTGGGGGTGCTAACCAGAGCAGCGGTTGCTACTGGTAGCCCCTTCTGTTCTTCTGTTTGGATCGCACTAGCCCCTAGCAGTAGCGGCTGCGGATCCTTCTGATTTGTGTTCCTGAACCCGGATCGCACTCACTCTGGCGGAAAGAGCAGTGGATCTTTCCTATCCTGTTCCTGAACCCGGATCGCACTCGCTCTGGCGGAAAGAGCAGTGGATCTTTCCTATCCTGTTCCTGAACCCGGATCGCACTCGCTCTGGCGGAAAGAGCAGTGGATCTTTCCTATCCTGTTCCTGAACCCGGATCGCACTCGGTCTGGCGGAAAGAGCAGTGGATCTTTCCTATCCTGTTCCTGAACCGGGATCGCACTCGCTCTGGCGGAAAGAGCAGTGTACCTTTCCTATCCTGTCCCTGAACCCGGATCGCACTCGCTCTAGCGGAAAGAGCAGTGGATCTTTCCTGACCTGTCCCTGAACCCGGATCGCACTCGCTCTGGCGGAAGAGCGGTGGATCTAATCTCTCATATTCCTGTTTTCCGTTTGTCTCTTGTCTGATACGAACGCTTGCTGTAGGCTCGGTGAGGTAACCGTTTAGCAAGCGTTCACGTTCTCTATTTTTGTGTTTGTCTGTCATTGGTTAGTCAGGGTGGCGTGCTTGTCTCTGTTGCGCTTTTCGTGTGGAGACCGCGCCGTTAACACGTTCGCTGTTGCGAATGAGTGCGGTGTTCGCGTTTAGCTAGCATTTGTTATTTTTGTTATTTTCTCATTGTTGTTTGCTGTGCCTTTGCTACTCTCGTGCTCTGTCCTTCTCTGTCCGGTGTCTCTTGGCAATCGCCATTTTCTGCGATTGCGTTCTTACTTTGCTTCTGCTGATGTGTGTTCACCGTCGCTGGGTGGCGACTAGTTTGGGAAACACACATTTAGTCTATCTCTGTGCTCTTCACTTTAAGGGCTGTTCAGCCTTGCATTGCTTTAGATCTGTACAATTCCCATCTGGCATCTGTGGCCGTGCAGAGGCTGTGCTCGTCTGCACTCCACAGCGCCATCTGCCGGTGGGAATCGCTCTCTGCTGGTGCATTGCACCTAGCCTGGGTTCACCTATTTATACGCTTGTGGAGGGTTTCCGCTGTGTCAGTGCGCATCTTGTGCACTGACCACGAAAACGATTCTGCAAACGTTACAGAATGACCAGCCAAACCGAAATTTCCAGGGTAGAGGGAATGTTTGATTTGCTTCAGATTTCATTGCCCAAGGCAAAGGCATATGTGGATCCTATTATAGGTAGGATCTTACATTATATTAAAGCAGTTAAAAAATCTGTGCATGTTCCTGATCCCAACCCATATGAAGATTACCTTGATACAGGGTTGTTTGAACCTCCATTTGCCTCATGGGAAATTGGGGCCTTGATGGAAGAATTTGAATTTGATTGGAAGGCCTTTTGCGATTTTTACATCGTAAAAAGCGAAGATGTTCTGAATGATTGTCTCGATTCTATGCATGTTTTGATTGATTCTGATGAGTGTGACGAGTGTTTTGTGGATCCGGTGATTTGTTGATGAATTGCACACACACCAACCAATTAATTTCAATAAAGAGACATCATTGTCACATGATTATTCCTGTCTTTCTGGGGTAAAGCAAGTGAGTTTAAGCACTGTGCGACCTGAAATGAATGGGTGTGCCTCGTTTGTGGACACCTTTGTGAATTCTGATAGATCTTCTTCTGTTTGTTTGGAGTTTAAATCTGTGCGATCTGATGCCTGTTTTTCACATAATCCTGCTATGGAGAAAACTCCTAAAGTATGCAGCCTCAAAAGTAACCCTTTTAACACCTTGCAGTCCGCTCCACAGATTGCGGAGGCTTGCGCTTCATAAGCGTCAGTTTCGCAACCTAAAGCGATCGTGGATTCGCAAATTTTGCGTTCTGTCTCCTCGGATTCGACATCGTTAGCCGAGTCTAAGGGTGAGACAGTTTTTTATTTTTGCGAATTTGACACTGAAGCATCTTTGCTCTGTCCAGAGAAGATTTCTCTGAGCCTGCCCTGTACCATGAATAAAAACATGATGTCCACTCGTACTGAAATTTGTGAGTCCCTTTCTTGCTCTGAAAGTACTGACTCTCTACCCTGTACTCTGGATGAGTCAGTTTTGCCTGCAGTGAAACGAAACTCAGAAAGTCAGAGCTAGTTTTACTAGATATTCCTGTGTATCCTTGTCTTGATGATGAAATTCAGTCTCAGCTTATGGTGGAACCATTCCTGGGACATCTGCCCTGCCTGCAGAGGTATTTAATGTTCGACCTTGTAACATGGATAGTTCAGAATCCTTCTTAGAAAACTTGGAAAATGACACTTCTGAGGTCTTGTTTGATGTTTTGGAGGTTTCCAAGTCCCTCCTAAAGGGTGCAGAACTTCTAGGAGATGCCTCCTGCCCTCCAGATCCGTCTGAGGTTTTGCCCACTTCAGTAGGCATTGCTGTTGTGCTGACTACCTTTGCAGCTTTATTGGAGCTTCACTCATGTGTAGTCAATGATGATATTACAGTCACAGAAATTTCTGAGTTTAAGTCCGAGTCTTCTTTTGAAAGACCGGTACCTGTGATCTCTACTCGTGATGATTTTCTGCCCGGTCCTGGTTTTGGTCTTGTCGTGTCGGACTCTGAGGTTGGCAGTTCCCCGACATGTCCTGAGGTTTCTCCTGTGCTGGTGTGCCCCGATGTACTCTGTGACCCAGAAAGCCCAAGTGTGCCTCGGTTACTAGCATGCTCAGATGCTTCCTCGGTGGAGACATGTTCTGATATTGCCTGCCTGCTTGCATGCCCAGAAGTGGTCCCTGAAAGTCCTGATCTTGATGGGTGTCCTAGTAATTCTGAATCCAGAATAATCATAGGTTCCATAGGGGTTCTTGGTAGTTCTCCATGTGAGCCTGGTGAGCGTTCTGGCCTCTTGGGATCTCTGCGGAGCTTCAAAGGGTTCTGGGAGATTCCGGGAGAAATTTTCCTTGGTAACCTGGATAGGATCAACAGTGGCTTTTGTGTTGAAAGGGACACGTCGAACAGGTATTGTGGCAGGTTTGGTATTTTCGGACGCTCCCTGGAAGGTGGTGGGTATTGTCTGGAGGGTGTCGATGGCTTCTTCTCTGGCATTCACAGTCCTGATGGGTGTTACGCTGAGACTTGTAGTACTGATGGGCATGTTTCGATGGCTTCTGTTTCCGATGAGGTCTGTTTCGGGTGGACTGACTCTGGAATTGGGCCTTGTCGGGCTGTCCCGACCTTCATGAGTCTTCAGTTAGAGTTTTTTGGAAACGCCAGTTTTGAGAGACGTCTGGAATCCGTCCCTAGAGGGGGAGGGGGGGGGGGGGGGTACTGTAATGATCCGCTCAGCTGGCTGCACAGGCAGACAGCTGTTTGTCCATTCCTTTAGTCTGTGGGCTGCAGGTCTCTGGAAGAGAGACCTGTCTTTCCTTTGCAAGTTTCTGACCTGCTCTGCTGCTGAGGAATTTGCATACATTTGTTATGCAAATCACCTAGCTGCCTCCTTTGAAGGCTGGCAGTATAAAAGCCATGTTTTTCCAGAATCCTTGGCTGGTCATCCTTTCATGGTTTGTTACTGAGAAACACTCCTTGAGTGTCAGCCTTCCCTGTTGGTTTGTTAAAGTTATCTTAGAGTCATTCTTGGGACTGCACTAGGCAGCTCCTCTAGTGCAGTTAGCTTGCTTATCTGTTTTGTCTGTGTTGCCTCTCTGCTGCGATTGTTCTGTCGCCAGCGGTGGTCATCAGGAAATAATTCTGTCTGTCTGGGGGTGCTAACCAGAGCAGCGGTTGCTACTGGTAGCCCCTTCTGTTCTTCTGTTTGGATCGCACTAGCCCCTAGCGGTAGCGGCTGCGGATCCTTCTGATTTGTGTTCCTGAACCCGGATCGCACTCTCTCTGACGGAAAGAGCAGTGGATCTTTCCTATCCTGTTCCTGAACCCGGATCGCACTCGCTCTGGCGGAAAGAGCAGTGGATCTTTCCTATCCTGTTCCTGAACCCGGATCGCACTCGCTCTGGTGGAAAGAGCAGTGGATCTTTCCTATCCTGTTCCTGAACCGGGATCGCACTCGCTCTGGCGGAAAGAGCAGTGTATCTTTCCTATCCTGTCCCTGAACCTGGGTCGCACTCGCTCTGGCGGAAGAGCAGTGGATCTTTCCTGTCCTGTCCCTGAACCCGGATCGCACTCGCTCTGGTGGAAGAGCGGTGGATCTTATCTCTCATATTCCTGTTTTCCGTTTGTCTCTTGTCTGATACGAACACTTGCTGTAGGCTCGGTGAGGTAACCGCTTAGCAAGCGTTCATGTTCTCTATTTTTGTGTTTGTCTGTCATTGGTTAGTCAGGGTGGCGTGCTTGTCTCTGTTGCGCTTTTTGTGCGGAGACCGCGCCGTTAACGCGTTCGCTGTTGCGAATGAGTGCGGTGTTCACGTTTAGCTAGCGTTTGTTATTTTTGTTATTTTCTCATTGTTGTTTGCTGTGCCTTTGCTACTCTCGTGCTCTGTCCTTCTCTGTCCGGTGTCTCTTGGCAATCGCCATTCTCTGCAATTGCATTCTTGCTTTGCTTCTGCTGATGTGTGTTCACCGTCACTGGGTGGCGACTAGTTTGGGGAACACACATTTAGTCTATCTCTGTGCTCTTCTCTTTAAGGGCTGTTCAGCCTTGCATTGCTTTAGATCTGTACAATTCCCATCTGGCATCTGTGGCCGTGCAGAGGCTGTGCTCGTCTGCACTCCACAGCGCCATCTGCCGGTGGGAATCACCCTCTGCTGGTGCATTGCACCTAGCCTGGGTTCACCTAATTATACGCTTGTGGAGGGTTTCCACTGTGTCAGTGCGCATCTTGTGCGCTGACCACGAAAACGATTCCGCAAACGTTACAATACGAACAAATTCTTACAATTCTCAACAGCAAAGGAGCTGAACCTAAACGTAACTCAGAATCCACCATAAGTTACTTGGTGGAAGGCAAGCTAGATGTTTTGGAATTGCCCTCAAAGTTTTTTGACTCAAATATATTTCGAAATTCAGCGGGTATACAGTATATTAAATATGCTGTGCATACAAGAGGGCTCACTAATGTATTGAAATTACAATCGGGTACTTTAGAAAATTCCCCTTCTCTTTTCTCAAAGTAGCATGTCATTGCTTTATCAGTAAAATTCTCCAATCAGGAGGCAGCCAGCAATAAAATCCTGATAGATGTACAAGCTTTTTTTTTTAAAAATGAACCTCAAATGTCTACAGTTGATCTTGAAGATGATTTATTTTAATTTTTTGCTTTTTGACAAAAAATGCAAAGTCGTTTTTTTATTTTTTATTTTTACAAAAAATGCATAGTGTTTAATGTATACAGATATTTTCTCCAGGGCTGTAAGAGAAAAGTGAATTATGTTTCTGTTTTATAGGAGGACAAAGGGACATTCGGTAACTGAGCATGAAAGATCTACTGTATCCGAACAAGAAAAAAAAATGCTATTTTTAAAATTGAGGTTAATTACTTCATTAGAATATCACCCCGGAGAGCATGACAATAGAGAGTGTAGCAAACATCGGAAAGCTCATTAAAATCTATGAATCTTCACTCTACTAAATATTAATAAAATGCAAGGCATGATTTACCGAAGTGCAGCTATCATTGATCTTTAAACATTGGCTGGTTAGGATCTGATGATCTTTCATACGTAAGATGCCTTCATCATTGTAACAACAATTAATGGAGCTGTTTTCCCCTTGTAAATTGTGCTACAAAAATTCCCAAGGTCTTAAAGGGCAGTTTTTGTCCCTAAGTATAGCTATTTTTTTTCTGAGTTTTCTAAGTATACATTTCGATAATGAGTTTTTAATTACAGGAAGACTTTCAAATCTGTAGAAAACAAAGACTATATATAAAGTTCAAGGATGTTAATGAATATTTTGGTGGCAAGAAGTTAAATATGTTTTGTGGTTGAGAGGAGATGTGTAAAAAATAAGTAGATTAATGCAATTACAATAAAAAAAAATATGTTTATTATACTATTTTTCATTGCGGTTTTATTTATTGTTTTTAGAAGTTTTTAAGTGAACAAATAAATACATACATAAATAAATACCCTAAAATGCCTTGAAACTATTAACTACTTCCATACCAGCAGTCTCTGCCCCCTTAAGGACCAGAGACTGCTGGTACTGTATAGTGGCGCCTCCCGTGGAATACTGACGAATCGCGCAATAATCCACTGCTCCAGCCGGTCATGCCACTTTGTCCCCACCACAGGTCCCTCTCTATCTGCCATCCCTTTGACAGCAGGGCTGTCAACTAGGTCAGGAGTCGTTTTCATTGGCTCCTGATACTGTCAATCAATGTAAGCCAATGGGATTGGCTTACAGTGATGACAGGGTCAGGAGCCAATGAAATCGGCTCCTGACCAGCTCACACAGCTCTGCCGTCATATATAGATGGCAGGGTGGATGAACTGCGGCGGGGAGACAGCGGCACAATCTGCGGGAGCAGCGGAACCGCGCAGCGACGATGTTTGAAATCCACGTCCTGTCAGATCCGCACAGCCACAAGGACATAGATTTCAACAGCGTTGGTCCGGAGCCGGTTAAACAACTTTCCTTATCTCCTGGAGTCTTATCATATGAGAGTGTCCACAAGAAAATGCACTCAGCTCTACAGCTATCAGGAGCCTTTTCCCTTTTGACACACAGAGCAGTAGATAAGTCAACAAGAGCAAGGTGATTACATGGAATATATTGGACAGACTAGAAGCCCATTTTTTCTCTCATACACAGCTCTATGACTAAACTGCATACAACATCACAAATCAATATCTTTGCTTATAGTATTGGGCTTTTACCTGAAAGAAAGTAGTAGGGACTATTTTTACACAGATGAAACAACTTCAGGACAAAGACAGACAGAATAACTATATGGCTAAAGAGATGGGAAACATATTTTATTATTTAACAAGGCTATAATTCCTCTTTTTAATTAGATAATTATTTTATTGTAGGATTACTTTTAGCCCTTTTTGCATTAGATATGGGCCCTGAACAAGTAAACTTGACGTGCACAGGGAGCATTTGACATTTTTACCATTACTAATTCTGGGGTAGCACCACCCATTAACCCATTAGTGCCAGGTGTGTTACCATGGTAAAACCCACATTGCTATATTAATGCTTGTAGCGCCATGTGTTACCATAGCAATGTTTGCATTTACCTGGTAACACACGTGACACTAATGGGTTAACGGGTGGAGCTCCTACGTATGCAGCAACTTTACTGCAGTTTTTGCATTGAGGCCATTCTCTCCTTCTCTTACAATCTCTTCTCTTTCTTCGCATCACCTCTTTTGCTCTCCTCTTTTCTCTTTTTATACATTTTTTTTGCGTACTTTAAACATTGCACAACATATCTTCGGTACATAAACTATCACCTAGTACAATAAGTTTTGAATTCAGATTTCTCTTTTTTGTACTATTGTAAAGATTACCCTGACCTTCACAATTCATGTACACTTGTGAATTATATTTTATTATCAATTCAGACAGTTTTCCTATATTCCTGTGTGATGGAGTAGCCCAATGTTAAGGTTGTTTCATTCTTTCTACCTTGTGGCATGTTTAACAAAGCTAGCAAATTCTGAATACATGTAGGCATCAGAAAGAATAACGGGTCTCTGAATTATAACAAAAAATGATTAAAACCAAGTCAATACAATTATTCTACAGATATTCTCTACATCTTGCAAATATTTAAATAGTATCTGCATTAATGGACTTTACAAATGCTTTATATTCACAAATTTTACAGAATGGCTGAACACGACAGTACAATCAGACTAAAATAAATAAAAAAAAAGAAAGAAAGAAAGAAAGAAAAGGAAATCAGATTGTCCAAACAAGCCCCCCAAAAAGTGGTGCACATTTAATGTAAGTTCACACTATGTGCATTGCATAACGCCTATGCTTAGATGTGGGCATAATGCAATACACACTCTACTGGTTAAAACATGGTTGTTTTTTTTCATAGCATGAAGAATTTGCTATGTAATATGTACATTACCACAAACATCATCCAGAAATGTGAAGCACGAAAAAAGAGCTCCAGTAACCCTTTCTGTAAAAACAGCGAAGCTCCTCTAATAAAAGCCGCATTTTGCCGCATGATAGGGAATTTTGGATGCACGGTGGTCAGCAGCTAGCGGCAACCTCAGGGAGCTGATTTTTGCTTTTAGAATAGCAAGGATATGCGGCTATGAAGGTAAATTTCAGCAAGCCAATTTTTTTTTCTGCAAGCCTGTCTGCGGAAATTGCCCCCTCTTGCCGCTAATTGGGTGCTGAAATTTACCTTCACAGCCGCATATCGCAGCTCAGGGGAAGGGGGGGTTAGCTTTAGGAGGAGGATTTAGGCATAGGCACCACCAGGGGGGGTTAGATTTAGGCACCACTAGGGGGAAGTCTTAGGGTTAGGCACCGCTGTGGGGTTAGGATTAGGCACCACTAGGGGGGTGTTAGGGTTATACACCGCCAGGGGGTGTTAGGGTTAGGCACCACCAGGGGGGTTAAGGGTTAGGCACCACCAGGGAAGGGTTCTGTGTGAGAGCAGGGTTAGGTTTAGCAATAGTAAAATATTGGTTAATATTACCGATCTTTTACTATCAAAATACAGTACCAGAATATCTCTAACTTGAGCAATATTTTACTAGCGGCAATCTCCTGCGCCCTTTTTTCCAGTTGTTTTTTTACCTGTATGCCAGAAATTAACTGTAGAGAGTTGGGAAAATGTGTTGGGAAATGTGTGACTATACCCATATAATTGTATGGGCAGCACATCCGTATGCAGCAATGAAGTTTCACAAAAGCGTGATAACTGTTATCACGCTGTGAAAAGTACTTTGCGCGAGTTTTAGCGTGAAAACGATTATCGTACGATAAATTTGCATTATTGAGCGAACACAAATTTTTGCACGCAATAACCGGTTTTTGCACGAAAACATGCTAAAGCGTGCGCAAAGCACTTTTTCACAGGCGTGATAACAGTTATCACGGCTTTTGTGAATCAAGCCCATTGTTTGGTGTGGAGTTATGGTGCTAAGTACAGGTAAATAGTAGCCCTGCATGTACAGCAAACATAATGTTATTTCCAGTGAAGCAGTCTTATTACATTTTAAGATACACAAACTCATGGATAAGGGATTGATGTGAAAAATATTGCAGTAAGGTGAGTTTCTCTCATCATATTCATTACTGGGTACCAGATCTTACTGAATGCCTGATTCATCAAAACTATGTGAGTGTTAGCTCAAGTATGGACCAGAGCATTATAACTAGGCACCAATCATTATGTGCTGTAGCTGGTTTGGCAACATGGTGGTATAGTAGTACTCTCACCCTGCAGTGCTGGGTCCCCAGTTAAAATTTGGGCCAGGACACTATTTTCACAGAGTGTGTATGTTCTCCCCATGTCTATGTTGATTCCTCTGAGTACTTCAGTTTTCTCCCACTCCTCCCCCCTACCCCCCAAAAAGCAGATAGATTAATTGGCTCCCTCCAAAATTTACCTTAGACTGAAATAGGAATGTAACACATTGGCTGACTATGGTAGTTCTTTTCTTCAACTAACTTCCCACTAGCGCTACTTATATTTATTGACACAACCACAATTTTCTAGCAAGTTACATATAATAAAATATTACAGCCCCCTTGTGGTTTATTTACTATAATTGTAATACAGTTTGGGCAAATGTGTATGTGGTTCTCAGACCCTTGTACACATTAGCCAGGGAAGTATAGTTTGACTGAGTTTACTAACTTTGAGGTTGAAAAGCATCATAAACGACCACCTTTTATTACTACTTAGCCAGAAAGTGTCAAAGAGTTCCAATACCTGCTAGCAACACATATGATGCTTTGAGAGAAGGGGCGGTTATATCAACTCTCCATATAAAAGACTCCTTCCCCTGGGCTGATGGCTGTAGGAGTTGGTGAATAGAGAGGAGGAAAATGCCCAAATCCATGCACTGCTCTATTCTCAGTGCTTTGTACTGTGCATGTAGATAATGGGTGCACAGAGATGTAAGTTGCTCATCCTGTTAGTGGGCTGAGAGGGACATGGATATGCTTCACTGCCATAAGAGCAATGTAACTAGCTAGAGAAAAATAGCAGCTACCTAAGGTGCACATGTGTGCGTTGTGGAAGACTTTGGGCTGAACCAGCATTGCTTCCTCGCAGGGAGAGTTCCTTAGCAGTACACAGACAGCTGCATTTTGACTCCCTTTCTGAGAATGAACTATGCTGCAAGTTCATCGCCAGCTCCAGAGCCCAATGGAAGGAAGAATATGAAAATAGGTTATAACAGATACAAACAATTTAATTTCAAACAAGTTTTTATTTGTTGAAAAAAAACATCCTCACATATGTTACACATTTTATTTGTAAAATAAAAATTTCTTCATAGTGCCCTGAAAAATAGCCCGAACTAGAGCTTTTAAACAATAAGATAACTAATAACAAAATTAACGATGCTGTTTAGGTATTAATAAAAAGTGAATGTTTTTATAACAAAATAGTACCATGAACTAAGCTAATTGGCTTATGTGGTCTTGGTTTTCAAGAACAGTGGTAAGCCATTAAAACAGTACCACATAATCCCATAGCACCGATTAATGTACTTTTGCAAAGTATAGTTAAAGCAGATAATCATATCAGACCACAATCCTCACTGCTCTACAGTGCAGAAAGATAAAACAGGAGATAAGCAGAAAATATTCCCCACAGCTGCGCTGCCAGATACCATAAAGATAAATTGGCCAAATAACTTCTTCATATTTCTGTTTGTCATCTAGTTTTAAAAATAGCCATGTCTGAAACACGGTATAAAAGATCCTATGAGAATTGTACCATGTAAAGGATTTCAGTGTTTAAGAAACATTCATAAGTTTGCCAAACATTGAAAATATTGCATATTTTTTTTAAATCTTCTGTAATGCATTTATTATTATTATTTGGTATTTTTACAGTGCCAACATCTTCCGCAGGGCTGTACACAGGCATATGTCTATGTGTGTATCATAGTTTAAGGCCAATTTAGGGGGAAGATGATTAACTTATCTGTATGTTTTTAGGCTGTAGGAGGAAACTGGATTTCCTGGAGGAAAGCCACCCAGGCACATGGAGACCGTAAAAACTCTGTGCAGATATTGCCCTGGCTGGGATACGAACTGGGGACGCAGTGCTCCAAGGCAAGACTGCTAACCACCGAGCCACCGTGCTGCCCCTACTATGCCCCTATGTATAACCAAACAATACTCCAATTCACTATTGTCTACTTGACATATATCCTTTATTAAATATTGTATACAAAACACCCCATACCCATTAAAAAGAGCAGTACTGCGATGACATGCCTAAGCTAACCACAGCCGGCTGTGACACACACCACGGTCTCCACTGCATACATTCCATGCACATATACACTCGTACAACTCCCGGGAGTTTCCAATGTGTTGTCTGCTTTCAGCAGAATTTACTCAATTGGCTCCAGGATAGTCTCTCGGTGTCACATGCAAGGGTTAATGCCAAACGATCTTGTGTTAGTAGCAGTGTCCCAATTATTCGCAGAGGGTTACCTCATGGACTTTGTCATTTAGCGTTAGTGGATGTTAGCAGTAGCAGAAAGCACACATTGCATAATTGGGGTTGCCGCTGAGGGCTCTCACCACCTCCTGCGCGTTGTCCCTCTTAGTCTGGGTCTGATAAACAGTCCTATTGATGTGCTCAGCGTCTCTGCAGTGTTCATATCCACCCTCCGCCACAGATGTCCGTGTGCTAACGTATCCGCTATGCTGGGTTCCCTTGGAGCTGTTTTCAGCGTCGCACCACGCGAGACCCGGATGTGACGTCACCGCTATGCTCTCGACATCACTAGTATCGGCCGCCCACCAGCCTTCGTCAGATGTTGTCTGACGAAGGCTGGTGGGCGGCCGATACTAGTGATGTCGAGAGCATAGCGGTGACGTCACATCCGGGTCTCGCGTGGTGCGACCCTGAAAACAGCTCCAAGGGAACCCAGCATAGCGGATACGTTAACACACGGACATCTGTGGCGGAGGGTGGATATGAACACTGCAGAGACGCTGAGCACATCAATAGGACTGTTTATCAGACCCAGACTAAGAGGGACAACGCGCAGGAGGTGGTGAGAGCCCTCAGCGGCAACCCCAATTATGCAATGTGTGCTTTCTGCTACTGCTAACATCCACTAACGCTAAATGACAAAGTCCATGAGGTAACCCTCTGCGAATAATTGGGACACTGCTACTAACACAAGATCGTTTGGCATTAACCCTTGCATGTGACACCGAGAGACTATCCTGGAGCCAATTGAGTAAATTCTGCTGAAAGCAGACAACACATTGGAAACTCCCGGGAGTTGTACGAGTGTATATGTGCATGGAATGTATGCAGTGGAGACCGTGGTGTGTGTCACAGCCGGCTGTGGTTAGCTTAGGCATGTCATCACAGTACTGCTCTTTTTAATGGGTATGGGGTGTTTTGTATACAATATTTAATAAAGGATATATGTCAAGTAGACAATAGTGAATTGGAGTATTGTTTGGAAAATTTGGATCACTATTTAGCTCCCCTAATTAGGGTAGACATCATCAATTCCAATTGTTTATGCGCAGGATATTGTTGGATTGTATTGCCCTATGTATAACCAGTGATAAAGGCAGGGGCATAACCGCGCACTGATGGGAACCTCAGTTCTGCGTAACATGTTGGCACTTTATAAATACAATAAATAATAATAATAATAACCTCCACTGAAAATTTCATAGCACTCCAGACTTCCATATAAGTATGGCCAGCATTGCACCCTTTCCCTACCTCAACCTCAAATTGTGTCCAATATATTATGCCACATAGCGTTAAAACAGGTAAACAACCTATACCAAGCAGATGATAATTGACCATATATTTTATGATATGTACCTAGCTTAAGCAAGACTGCATTTCCTTTCATTTACAGGATTGCCTAAACAAAAATACAAACATGTTGTCAAGTACTCTTCCTGTATGTGATTGTGTGATAAGGTGCAAAAAGTAGACAGTACAGTATTGCAACTCACAAGTTGGACTTATAAAAGTACTGACACATTCAATACTCACTTTGCTGGCGGGAAGGCTGAACCATGCATGGGGGTGTTTCTGCAGATAATGACAAGAAAATACATTTTAAATGCCTTGTAATATACATATGTGAACTGAAGGGATTCATTTTTTAATCAAATGGAATATCGCTTTAACTGCCATCAAACACCATTGTTCAAGACTGTACTTGGAATGTTTTTCACTGATAAGCTTAGTCTACTCATGAAGCAGTAGAGTTGTACTGTGTTAGCCATCAGTAAAAGCAAGAAGTTTTGAATCAAGATGATACCTTTTATTGGTTAACTTAGAGGTAAATAAAAAGTAAACTTTCAGCTAATAAGTATTTTTCTAACTTTAGTTAGTATTTAGTTTAGTTAGTTTAGTTTGCATTTTTCTAACTTTAGTTCCTACATACTGACAAGATGTTAAAATACACAGCTTATATACCCTGGACATTCTTTTGCAAACATAAACAAATGTCATTAGATGCCTTAAGGCACGTACTCACACCGTATTTTTACAAACAACAGGTCCGTCAGAACCTCCCGCGGGGCGGTTGTTCTGCCGACAGTAGTGCGTGAGTACAGGCTGTCGGCAGACTGATAAGACTGTTTTTGACGGATCCGCCGGATCCGTCAAAAACAGTCTTATCAGTCTGCCAACAGCCTGTACTCACGTGCTACTGTTGGCAGAACAACAGCCCCGTGGGAGGGTTTGATGGACCCGTCGCTTGTAAAAATACGGCATGTGTATGCACCTTAAATTACAACTTCAGGAGGGTCTCACAAGGACGCTAGCTAATTTAGGACAAATAGATAAGACCACTTGTTCACATACCACAGACTATGGGTGATGGGGAGACATCGTAAATCCAGAGTTCAAACGTGACTAGGCAGAGTACAAACACCAATTGTTATAAGCTAAAGAGATTTTTTTCATCTGAATTTCCAGTGTATATAAGTTATGTGTTTTAACATCTTGTCAATATTCAGGAACTAAGTCTGAAGAAGGCTTATTAGCCGAAAACTTACTTTTTATTTGCTTCTAAGTTAGGCAATAAATAGTATCCTGATTAAAACCTTCTTGCCTCTACCCATTAAATATTTGAACATGCCTTAAAGGGAAGGTTCAGGGAGTAGAAAAAAAAATAAAAATCCAAATCCACTTACCTGGGGCTTCCTCCGGGCTGTACTGCGCAGGCTCAGTAGTTCTGAGCCTGCACAGTACAGCCCGGAGGATGTCCAATGACGTCAGCGCACACCAGTGAGATGCAGATTGGAGTGCAGAAGAAGCACGACCTGGCAGCCGGCCTGGCCAGGTCGTGCGCGCCACCGGAGACCACCAGGAGCCTGCGGAGCGGCGCCGAGGGCACGTCCTGCATGCCATGGGCTGGAGAAAGACCCAGGTAAGTGGATTTGGATTTTTATTTTTTTTTTACTACTCCCTGAACCTTCCCTTTAAAGAAGCCACACATTTGGCTCAAAGTTACACTCCTTTATTGTCCTTGAGGAAGTGGGTTATCACAAAATATCTGTCAGGCCTATTCACCCCCACTGCCATGCCACACTGTCTGCACCCAGCTGAAGATTAAAGGTGCTTTTATTGAAGGTGTTTTGGGACATGAGCTTCAATGGGCCTATCCTGTCTCACGTAGTGTAACGTGCAACTTATGCAATAGAGGAATGTAAGTTGGAGCCAATTGTGAGCCTCCTTCTGTTTTTGAAGATTGTAGTTATAAGCGCAGAAGTGGTGTACCTGTTTGAAGGAACGGCATTGGCATTACTCTCCTAAATAGTGGATTGAGACTTCAGCAAAAGTGGTGAGCTCACTACTAACATAAAGATAAACGTAACCTTTTATAACTCCCAAGCACTGCAAATGATTATTCAAACATCCTTTGCTTACAGTATAAGTATTATTCACAGTATATGATGTTTTAATAGTTCAATAGAAGTAGGGGAAAGCATGATTAATGTCTGTATGCGGAAGGTCAGAGGAGCTTTAGAGAAGTAACATCATGTGAGAGCAATGGTTGCTTTGAATACGAGTCATTGACATCTAGCCCTGACCAACATTGGCTGACAGCAGTCATTGATCTATGCCCATTATCTTCAATGCACACATGCATCAATCCATGTTGAATTGTTATATAACTGGAACAGCTAATTATGGAAAAACATGCACATTTTGTATTTCCCATGGACATCTTGTGCCTTGAATCTTTTTGTTTTAGTTGATTTCAGTTCAACTTTAAAGTCTTTTTATTCTCCATAGTAATCTGCCATGTAATCATCTGACAATGTTCTCTCTGCATCTGACTTATTATTTCTTAATGCTGAACATCTGCAATGTGAAAAATGTCATAACTGAGTATCACAGTTTATGTCAAATATCTAAGAAGAGTTCCATGATCCTGAGAGACAGCAATGGGAGTGACAACGTAATATGAAACTCAAGATAAGCGGTAAAGTGCCTTAAAGGGACTCCGAGCAGTGCAAAAACTATGGAAAGATGCATATCATTTTAAAGCTCTTTTTCTCCTCTTTCCAATGATATATAAATCACCACCCTACGCCTTTTAGTTTTCGCTATTTTCGCGATTGAAATTGCCGCGGCCACGATTTCAATCGCGAAAATAAAGAAAACTAAAAGGCGTAGAGCGACGATTTAGGTGTCGCCAGAAAGAGGAGAAAGAGAGCTTTAAAATGATATCCATCAAGCCATAGTTATATTGTATTACACAGGCCGACACTTTCCCCAGTGTCAGCAGCTCCATTCAGCAGAAAAAGTCGGCCTGTGTAATACAATATAACTATGGCTTGATGGATATCATTTTAAAGCTCTCTTTCTCCTCTTTCTGGCGACACCTAAATCGTTGCCCTACGCCTTTTAGTTTTCTTTATTTTCGCGATTGAAATCGCGGCCGCGGCAATTTCAATCGCAAAAATATCGAAAACTAAAAGGCGTAGGGCAGCGGTTTATATATCATCGGAAAGAGGAGAAAGAGAGCTTTAAAATGATATGCATCTTTCCATAGTTTCTGCACTGCTCGGAGTCCCTTTAAAGGGGTTCTTTCGTGAAAAAAGTAGGCAGTTATAAAATGTGACAGATGACAGGTTTTGGGCCAGTCCATCTTTTTAAGGGGGATTCTCAGGGCTTTCTTTGTTTTCGGCAGCATTTCCTGAACAGCAGTTTAACTGAGAAAATAGCAAGATACCAGCCGCCCTCCCTAATCTCTTGCACACTATTTTGTCTGTTAGATTTTGCAACTGTTGTTCAGGAAATGCTGTTGAAAACAAAGAAAGCCCTGAGAATCCCCCTTAAAAAGATGGACTGGCCCAAAACTTGTCATCTGTCACATTTTTTAACTGTCTACTTTTTTCGCAAAAGAACCCCTTTAATGGCTACACATAATACTACACAGCTACACAGAACCCAATCTGTTGTGTAGCATTGTATCCTTACCTCTTAAATCTAGTTTCTCCACTTCAGAGAGGTGAGGAATAACTGTAAAGAGGTCCCCAAACTTATTCAGCTGCCATGAATATTAGGTTTCCAGAGATTAGATAAATAGAATAAAGCATATGCCTAATAGGTGCATGACAGCAAGCCACAAGTACATGTGCAAACAAATAGATCCTACTTGCTGAGATACAAGAGCTAGAAAACAGGACCCACCTTTAACATAATTTTTATTTGCAGCACATAGCATACACCAGTCACAGATCCTATAGTTTGGGCCCTGGGATTGGCAGGCATCTGATAGACACCAGTGTTAATTATTGGTAATTGGGCACCCAAACGGTGAGCCTGATGCACATAATAGCCGATTGGTTACTGCATAGAAAATAATGGTTGTAGCTAATCGTAGATGATCCATTAGAACTAGCATTCATTTTGGCATTGAGGTTAGTGTTAGGAATTAGGAGGGGGAGGTTAGTTTTAGGCATTTGAAGGGGGGGGGGGTGTTAGTGTTGGACATTAGGTGTGGGAGGGTAGTTTTAGGACTAGGAAGAGAGGGTTCAAGTTAGGATGGATGCTGTGTACGTGCACAGCAAAATATCAATAATGTAAATTACTGATATTTTTTACTAGCAGACCCACCCGGCTCCAAACTCATGCTGCTGCACTACAGCTAAAGCACATACTTTACCCATCATGTTAGAAATATGGAAACTACTGCTGACCTTTGAAAATGCAACTTCCCCATCTAAAGTGTTGGTACAATGGAAATTTACAGCAGATCACATTAGGCATCTCATGGACAGGAAATCGTCATGCAAGCAAAACAAAATTCCATACATTAGGTATCCATAGTGTGTTGTCTAGACACCCTAATCCCTGAGAAAATGTGATCTCTGATCAAGTCGGGATCCACTTAAGTTTTAAGCTTTCTAAATCACCTATTTGTAACAGGCATGCAGATTGGGGGTGAGCTTGAATTTTCTCCAAAGTAATTTTTATATCAACATTTACATTTTCTCTTGATGCAAAATGTTTGCAAAATATTATGGATTTCCACAAGATGTATACACTTTTGCTAAATGAGAACTTTCATCATATACTAGAAATTGTTTCCTTCCTGTACAATGTACATATATCCAGCTTCCTAGTTTCTTGATGTGGAATGTGATGGACTGTTTGTATTACCTTTTAGCATACAGGAAAGGATGCCTGTTTCTACATATGTACTTTTGTGCACACCTGTATTTTTATGTAGTTAAATCAAAAACAAAGAATCTTTTTTAAAAAATTAGCACTTTCTTCAAAGGTGTTTTCTCATGCCCATTGACATCAATACATTTTTACAAAAAATACCTTTTCCATGCCCATTGATGTCAGTGAAGTTGTCAGAATGTATTTTTGCATGCCCATGTATTTTCACTCATATTCTCATCTGGGTGAAAAGCTATGTATGCAAGAATAATGAGACAAAGAAAATGGTAATAATCGCCTGTGACTAATAAGGACTGTCAGAACTCTGATCTCCCAGATTTGTCCCTGGAATCCCATAGCATCCATGATGACTGTTATAGGGTCCTGTTTAACCACTTGAGGACCCACCCTTTACCCCCCCTTAAGGACCAGCGCTGTTTGTTGGGATCTGTGCTGGGTGGGCTCTGCAGCCCCCAGCACAGATCAGCGGGCACGCAGAGCGATCAGATCGCCCCCCTTTTTTCCCCCCTATGGGGATGATATGCAGGGGGGGTCTGATCGCTCCTGCCTGCAGGCATGTTGCGGGGGGGGGGCACCTCAAAGCCCCCCTCCGCGGCAACATTCTCCCCCTCACTCTCCTACCTGTCTCCTCTGGGGATCGGGGCTGCACAGGACGCTATCCGTCCTGTGCAGCCAGTGACAGGACGTCCCCTGTCACATGGCGGCGATCCCCGGCCGCTGATTGGCCGGGGATCGCCGATCTGCCTTACGGTGCTGCTGCGCAGCAGCGCTGTACAATGTAAACAAAGCGAATTATTTCCGCTTGTGTTTACATTTAGCCTGCGAGCCGCCATCGGCGGCCCGCAGGCTATTCACGGAGCCCCCCGCCGTGAATTGACAGGAAGCAGCCGCTCGCGTGAGCGGCTGCTTCCTGATTAATCAGCCTGCAGCTGGCGACGCAGTACTGCGTCGCTGGTCCTGCAGCTGCCACTTTGCCGACGCACGGTATAAGCGTGCGGTCGGCAAGTGGTTAAACATTGTTTCCCTGCTTCTGCACCAGCCAGAAACCTATGTAAACCCTGTTGCCCATGAAATAATTTGACAACCAGAGTGACAGCTGAGTCCATCTGCTAAGCCTGACACTGTGCAGGAAGAAATAAAGGTTCCTTCATCTTCTCTGTGCATCTCTGCAACTATCATTTTAGGAGCCATAAAGCACTAGCAGCATATTGCTATGCTGTACTTGGTTCAGAGTGATGATTAAAGTGATGTGCTGAAGAAGAATCATTGCCCTATAGATTGTAGTGCACATTGCTGCATACGGGTAGATGAGCTCAGCATAGGAGTAGAAGAAGACCAAAGGGAAAGATATCATAGTATGAGTGGAAACCAAGGAGCATGAGGCAAATTGTAGGAGAGGAACTCAGGAGACCGGGGGCTGTATATTGATTTGGTAGTCGAGGTATGTACTTTTTTTTTTAGTTGACAGATAAAGCCATATTTTACTGTATACAGATAAATTGTACATTTTTCAAAAATAACAAACACTTTTGAAGAACCATGCACATTTCTTTGGTTAGAAAACAACATGTGATGTGACATTCATTGTGAGCCTTCTCTGCTTGTTTAAAAGTACCAAATATGTAACTTTTCATTACTTATGTTTTTGTTTATGACCTATCTTGGACAGAAGAGTCCTCAAGTTTCTTACTATGCAAATACACCAAATGATTATGAGGGTACTTATATGTATGTAAAACACTTTATCTGCAGCTTGAAGAGAGCCCGAGGTGGGCTGTTCGGGTAGCCGCCAAAACTGCTGCTCTCTGTCGCTACTGTGGGCCGCACTGGCCCACTTACCTTTGGGTCACTTACCTTTGGGTCACGACGCTGGAAGGAGAGAGATCTCTCTCTCCCAGCATGCAGGGAGGCGGGGGAGCAACAGGGGCGCGGTCAGGGAGAGAAAGCTGACGAATGGCAGCTCTGGAAATCCTGCAGGAGTGTCCCTAGTGGGCGTTTTGAACAGGGAATTCTGTATTTACCCTCTGAGATAGTGACAAATATTGTCGCTAATTTCAGGGGGCTATAGCGTGGCAATGGGGGGGGGGGGCGGCAGAGTGCAGCGGTGTGGGTACACAGAGGCATGTCATGAGGCAGAGAAAATGCCTCTGTGTCCTATCTGCCCACCAAGGAACCGCCTTGGGTTCTCTTTAACGCTCCTCCCTGGGTATTAAGTGGTAACTGTTTGCTACTAATAGAGGAGAGTTTGGCTGTTTGCAGTACAGTATTTTTTGGTCCACGTATCCTTGTGTAGACAACAAAAAAAATACAATTAAATAATAGAAAGAAAAAAACAGTCTAAAGGCTCGTACACACGTGCAGCTTAATGCAAGACCAACCACCCAATATGATAAACCGCACGATTTGTTGTTTGCACGACTGATACGTACACACACGCCGACCAACTAAGCAACCAACTCATTTAAATACTGTGCATGTACCATATCCACATAAAAGAAAAAACAAGTCGTTCAAACTACTTGTACACACGTGACAAACCTGCGGGATAGTTTGTTAATTGATCTGCTGGTTGGATCGGGCAAACCGCCTCTTATCAGTCTCTCATCTAGTTGTTTGCCATTCATATACATGTCCAACCTTTCGTCCAACAGACAAGTTGGGCGGAAAAGTTGCACATGTGCATGAGCCTTAAGGCCTGGGACCCACTAGCAACGCTTTTCTAAGTGCTTGTGATTTGAAAAGCTCTCTCTATGTGTGTGATCCCACTTGTTATTTTTTTAAAAATTGCCCACAGCATTGCATTACCAAGAACTAAACATACCACATGCGCTTACAAAAGTGCTGCCAGCCCTTAGGCTGACAAAACTTTCCTGACGCATCACTTTTAGAGTGGAAATTAAGAAAATTACAAGTGCATATATGTGACAGGTGCCCTCTAAGTACCTGGCAAAAATTCCTAAGAACATTCAATCCAACTGCAACAGGCAAAGCGTGAAAAAAGCAGTTTGTTTTCTAAAATATCTTGTATTGGGTGAGAATGTATACTCAAAGGTTCGCACAGACTGATTGACAGTTATGTCTTATGTAAGTGTCCTGTGGCTGTCAGCAGCGAACCTGATTGCTGTTATCTTCACTCGCACTAACTACTTGATCACGCTGAGTTTAGAAAAAAAGGGAAAATTATTATTACTTTTTTATAGACCTGCTGCTAAAGCAACAGACTTCACAGACAGGTCTTTTTATCTGAATGTTTTACGGGATGCCTGTAATTTTGTAGATCGGTGACAACCTTAGTATAGAAATGACAACATACATTCCTGAGCTTTGTGATCTGGCCTCAAACAGAGATATTTTAGTGTGCAAGATGGTGCATATGAGCTTGTGATGGAGATCCTTTCGGGGATATATGTATCCTATAATCTTACAGGTTACTGCTTAGTTCAAATTCAGGAACAGACTAGCTGAAGACAGACTGCTAGGAAATGATACAGTTATCAAAAGTTCCCTCCGCATGTCCACATAATGCTGTACACTTGTTTTCAAAAGAGTGAATGCATGTATGTTGTAGACACACCTTACATTGGATTTGTCAGAAGAAAAATATAGGCTATCCGCCAGAAAATTACAACATACACAATAGTTTTTTTCCCACAATCTTTTGTTGTGAGCTTCAAGAACTTGGCATGCATGGATAAATAGCTACAAAAAGTACTTTCTGAATTCAAAATAAGCAACAAAAATTTGCCTACATGGGAATGTTCTGTTACAAGGGGGAAATATTAAAGTGTAACTTTTCATAGAATTAATTAAAAAGTTGAGACAGAGAGGCTAATCTAAGGCTAATATGATGCCAATCTTCAAAAAGAACCTAGGGAGGGAGCCCAGTTTGACCTCATAAATACATATATTCTATCATTCTGGGTCCCCTATCTTGCTCTTTCACAGTTCAAATAAAGCTACTTAAAGTGACACTGAAGCGAATAAAAAAACGTATGATATAATGAATTGTATGTGTAGTATAGCTAAGAAATAGAACATGAATAACTAAGAAACAAGTCATATATTGTTTCCATTACAGGAAGAGTAAAGAAACTTCACTTGTCATGCAAAAGAGCTTCTCTGAGCTCTGCAACCAAACTTGGTGGCTGTTTTCTGAGCACTTGTACATAAAAAAAAAACAGTGACAGACAGCTTCAGATAAGGTTTTTACTGCTCAAAGTTCAAAGTATCATTAGCTCGGCAAACAACACTCTGTATTTTAAGCTATAAAACAGAGTAAACTGCAGATATGACAATATGATGCAATGCTATAAAAAAAGCTATATAACTAAAAATAAAAATATGAGACTCATTTTTTTACTACTAATGTTCTATGAATTATCCATACTACACATACAAGTCATGTCATAAGTTTTTTTTCATGTCACTTTAACTAGACTATTTTATTTTAAAATAAAAATTGTATTGCAGTTTTGACAAATAATACAAACTGAGTAATAATGCATGACTAAGCAATATCATGAAAGTTAGCAGATACAAATTAGCATCCAGCATAGATATGTACACTAAAATGTAACACAATGTGAAGCTGTCATATAAGATGAGTAGGACATTCCTGGGTGACTCATAGATGAACAGGTCTAGTGAAAATATTAGCTGACTCTCAACCATTGAAGATACCTTAAATGACAACTGACCTGAAAGGAATATGGAGGGATATGGAGGCTGCCATTTTGTTTCCTTGTAAATAACGCACATTGCCTGTCTGAACGTTTGACTGCAATTTCCACGTTATTTCACGTGAGTGATTCAGACACTACTGATGCATGAAAGATCAGCAGGATGCTTGGCAACTAGTATTGCTTAAAAGGAAATAAGATGGCAGCCTCTATATTCCTCTCAGGTCAGATGTCCTTCAATTTCAAGGATATGTGAGCCACCGCAGGGGCTGCTGCCCTACTGCATGCTGAGGCCTGAGGATAGGCACCTCAAATTGAAGGGGGGGGGGGGGGGGAATCAATCAAGCAAGTAAAATAATTGGTGATAGGCCATAGCATTAAGTGCAATGATATATAATCATCGCCTCTCCAAAGACGTCTTATCTAAACTTTTATAAAACAAGCAATGCGCAGAGTAAAACTCTAGAATAGTGCAGAAAATATAACAACAACAATCATAAAGTTTGATTATTATCCTGGTTGTTTAGTGTGTACATAGATCTGAAATATACGACTACCAATTGCAATTAGATTAAGTAGAAGAGATTCGCACCATGAATGTGCCCTTCATGTTTCACCTCCCAAAGGAGGCTATGTCAGGGGTGCTAGTGTCCCTCACAAGGTGCAAATGCATTGGAAATACATTAAAAAAACAATAAATCAGCAATGTAGTAGCATTGTGGTGGTCAGTAATTATATTAGCCTCTCTATCACAATGTTTAATTCATTCTATTAAAATTTAAGTTTAATACTTTCCTCATTGTACTAAAACGTCTCCATGTAGGCACATTTTTATTGTATTCAATCAATCATGAAATCTAAATGGGGCCATACACCATTAAACCTTAATCGTGCAATCTTACTACATCTCTTTAGCATAAAGACCAACCATTGAGAATACTTTTTACATATTGTTTAGGTTAGCTCTCAAACTACATTAACCACTTTAGCCCAACTGGATGAACATTCTTGTCCAGTTGGGCTGCGCACACTCCCGTTAGCCATTAGCCCAGCGATCAATGAAAGGGATTATGGATCTCTTTAATTGATCAAAGCCCGCCGCAGAAAAGCCGACAGCATCTCATCAGACGCTGCGGTTTTTCTGAGTTTCAAAAAGTTCCCCGTCTTCATTCTTCTTCCTGGAAGCGTACGATCACGCTTCCAGGACTTTTTCACATAGTAAAACTAAAATCTTTCCTATCTGTATGTTTTTGGGATGTGGGAGAAAACCAGAGGGCTTGGAGAAAACCCATGCAGACACAGGGAGAATATTTAAACCCCTTGCAGACGGTGCCTTGGCTGGGATTTCAGCCAGAGACTCAGCGCTGCAAGGTAGGAATGCTATCCACTACACCACCTTACTGCCCAGGTTAAGCTCATCAAGCAGAATGCAAACCTAGTATGTTTTGGCAATGTTACAGAAAATCCATAAATGAATAGTAAGGATGAATAAGATCAGTTTCACAAAATGCAAAACTGCCCTAATGTGTATAGGGGCACTGGATGAAGAAGAAGGGGTTAACACATCTATTATTATGTTTTTGCCTCTCGCCATCGTGTTTCAGGTGGCTCTCCATTTGCCCAACACTTCTGCCTTTAATGCAGAAGTTATGGTTGTGAAGGCAAAAGTGTCAGAAAGATGAAGAGTGGCATGCAACGCAACAGCTAAAGGTGGCGGCATACATGGTGGGCAGCTTTCGCATTTCACAGAACTGTCCTTGCTCAACCCTAATAATCAGAACATACAAACTCCATGAAAATACAAAACTAGGGCTCTAGGACACCAAAGTGAGAATTGAAGCCACTTAGGTACCATGGCATATTTTTTCTATTGTGTTGTAGTTACATAATATCAGCTGAAAAATGAAAAGTTACTTTATGTTACAAATTGACAAAAAAAAACTGTAAAAAAACTAAATGCTGTAAATAAGTTTTCCGTAAAAATGCCTCAGAGAGAAAATATTTCACTGTGTATTGATGCAATAAAACTTGAAACTTCCTAAATCGGATAAAATAAAGAAACCTAGCATAGTTATTGTTTTATCACTGACGTTGATATGTGGCTGCCATTATATTTTATACTAGCTCTTTTCAGCTTTAGCTGTTCAGATGGAAACATAAATCGTCCTAGAAACATTTTTAAAAATGGCATCAAATGGATTTATAATGTAACATTGGACAGCTTTATTTTACAATAGTGTAAGAAACAGGGTTAGTGGCAGAGATTATGCATCAGAAAGAAAAGACACTAAAGTTAGTCATCTCAGTAACAAATCAATCTATACTGTATACACTGACTCCACAAACACTCACATCATGCTGAATTGTTATTTGTCTTTGAAGAAGATGCCCAAAACAACTCAACTGATGCTGTTTTACTGATCTTCTTGAACAAAAACTGCAAAATATAGTGTTGATAGAGAAAATTCCCCAAAGCAAAAATGATACCTTTAATACTGGCAGATAGATAACTATCCCGTAGATTGAAAAATTCACTCTTTTTCTTTTCATGTCAAACAAAGGTAATTTTTAAATATATAAAAAAGAGGCAGTCCCTTACTTACAAACAGGTTATGTTTCGGGAGTTTGTTGTAAGTTGGATTTGCTTGTAAGTTGTAAGTTGAATCATGTGTTACAGAGAAACATGGATAAATAATTTACTTCCAGACAACTCTGGATTTGGACATACTGTATAATATAAACATATAGTATAAATAATATTTTTGGGTTGTTATTAATCTGCCTTCAAACTGTTAAATTACTTAAAACTGTTTATACAATACTGTAACATGTAACAACAAGTAATAAAAAGTAATGTATATTTTTGTACATGGAGACAATTTAGTTTGTGTGTAAGAAAAATTGAAACTCAAGCAACTTTATTTGTAAGAAGGGGACTGCTTGTATTCTTCAGAATTGCAAATCCTCCATGAAAACTAGAACTTAGCAGGCATTTTTAGACTTTAGCAGAGTTATACATTTTCTTAACCCTTCACTTGGGATTTGGGACCATCCCCACTGGACAGCCAAAAGGACATTCTAATGAACCAACATACACGGCCAACACCCCGAGCTGAGAGGGTTAGTGTGGGATATTACTGGGAAGGAGGAGGTGCCCCAAGATGTGATGTGTGGAAGGGATAATGTCAGCTGGATAAAACATAAACAAATCAATAACAATTTTAATAGAAACCAGACGAACTGCAATCCACAAAACGCATTATTATTCAGACACAGAACATTTACATCACCCTTTTCTCCAGGCGGACTTAAAGCGCCAGAGCTGCAGCCACTAGGACTCACTCTCTAGGCAGTAGCAGCGTTAGGGAGTCTTGCCCAAGGTCTCCTACTGAATAGGTGCTGGTTTACTAAGCAGGCAAAGCCAAATTCGAACCCAGGTCTCCTGTGTCAGAGGCAGAGCCACTGGTGTCTGGTTTGTATTAAAAATGTCATTAATTTATTTGGGCTACCCCCTTCTTTTAGAGGTAAGCCTATTTATTTAAGTTTTATCCAGCTGACATTATCCCTTCAGATGAGGAAGGATCTGCAGACTCAGTGGGACAGTAAAAGCTGGTGTACTGTATTGGACAAACCACGTGAAATGACACAAAAACAGTCACAGGAAAGACTAATCCCTTCCACACATCTTGGGACGCCTCCTCCCTCCCAGTAATTACATATTCATCATGTCTACAGTTTAAATACTAGTGTCATAGGAAGTATGGGATGTCAATCAATGAGAGGCCAAAAGAGGGGGAAAGGGTTTGTGGCATATATAAATCATCCAATGTACAGTGCCTTTATTATTTGTTACAGTCCAGCAAATATTTAAACCCTGTCTTCTGATATTAATGTAAAGAACACAACAGTGTGTAGTAAGTACACTGTGTGCAGTGCAGGCTTTGGTTTATTTTGGTGAAGGAATAGGTAGCCTTGATTTAAATTGTTAGCAACCTCATTACCACATCAAAGCTAGACCCAGAATATAGAGTTCTGCCTGGTAACAGGGCATTGTATCTAACATAATCTGAAAAATACTAGTATGAAAAAACTGAGGCACAAAATACAAAAACAAAACAAAAAAGCACGTTTTGCTTAAAAAAAGTGTTTTTTTTAAATACCTATTAGAGACAGGGATATAGCACTTTTTTATATATATATGTATAAATAGATGGATAGATAGACAGATGGATAGACAGATAGACAGCACACTACATATTCATTAAGAGAAGACAGCTGGTAAAAGATGAGTGAACTGCCTGTCATCAAGTATCAAAATTGGATTGTAGAGATAAATGAGAGGATAAAGCGAAAACCACATTCAACCCAACCAATTACAAATGTTTATCTGTCCATGAATTCTGAGAGCATCAAACTCAGAATATCTCTGCTATTCTGAACTTCTAAAGCACACCAGGCAAAGTATGAGAAACACACACACGCACGCACGCACGCACGCACGCACACACACACACACACTGTAACTTACCTTCCCTATTGTCCTATTATGAGTGCTCAATGCTCAATATTCAATAGAAAAGTGTTATCAGGTAAGAATCATTGCTAGGGATCCTGGGTAGTATAACCTTGTGTCCAACAGATGGCGCACAAGGCAATAACAGTCCATTTAACAAGCACTGCTGCTAAGGGAGTGCAACAGGGACAGAGAGATGATATCATCAGGATATTCAAGCCTGTTTTAAGGTATATGTAGTAAGCTTTTTTACTTTAATATGAATTTGAACCAAACCAAAACAGGATCAGGAACGTGAATAAGCATTTTTTTTATAGAAATTTGGAGTTCCTTTTAATCCGCAAAACATTGGTCCTGTTAAAAAAATATATAAATAGTCCTGTAATTACTGTCATACGCCTCTGCACAGCATGAAGGGTTTCTAAGTGCAATACTCAAGGCCGGGAAATAACATCACATAGAGATGAAAAGAGAATAAAGTACTCCTGTGAAATCAGAAGCATAAAAGTCAGGGGATACAGTTAACATTATTCGAGAACAGAGCATAAAACATTGAAAAGTTTCCAAGAACATTGCTGAAATTGTTTTGGTCTTTGTGCTGCTCTGCTCTAAAATATTGCTAGTACTTAGAAATCCGAAAATTATTATGGGAAACAGCCTCATTTATGACAAATAATTGAATTCACTCTTGGCGCACAAAGCTCTAACAAGAACAATATATTAATCAGTACTGTACCAGAGAAACTGAACTATTGTATTGACACAGAACATGTACATCCCAATTTTCTCCCAGTGGACTCAAAGCACCAGAACCACAGTCACTCAGGCTTGGTCTCTAGGTAGTAGCAGTGTTAGGGAGTCTCACCCAAGATCTCCATAGTGAATAGGTGCTGACTTACTGAACAGGAAGAGCTAAGATTTGAACCCTGGTCACCTGTGTAGGAGGTCTTATCCATAACACTATCCAGCCACACGTGGTTAAAAACACCAAGTTAAATGAAAGCTTAGTACCAATACTATAACCATTAAAGAGGCCAGGAAACACCAAAGTAAATTGTTTGGTTTTGTGATTTCACTATGATGGTTCAGCTATGCTAGTCTCCCTGTTTGGGCCTACTTAGCCTGCTATCTACTGCTTCATGATTTGTCCATGTGACTATGTTTCCTGCACGGCATGCATGTATGCCTTACATATTATACAAGATCACTCTCACACTCCTGTAAAGCAGGACATCAAAGGGAACCTAAACTGAGAGGGATATGGATGTTTCCTTTTGAACAATACCAGTTGCCTGGCTCTCTTGCTGATCTCTTTGGCTGCAGTAGTGGATGAATCACACACCTGAAACAAGCATGCAGCTAATCCAGTCTGACTTCAGTCACAGCATCTGATCTGAATGCTTGTTGAGGGGCTGTGGCTAAACGTATTAGAGACACCGGATCAGCAGGAGAGTCAGGCAACTGGTATTATTTTAAAAGGAAAAATCCATATCCATCTCAGTTTAGGTTCCCTTTAAGTTTTTTCCTAGGCAAAGTCCCCTGATGAAAGTTCCACAGATTTTAACTATAGAAATACTGCTTTTGCCTTTTGGCAAGTGCACTATGATATTACTATGTATATGCAGGCTTGGATCATAGGTGCTCTCTCAAAGTGTTTCTTCTTGGGATCTGCTTTGGGACTACCCAAGATCTACATCTGCAAAAATAAACTAGCACTGATTATTCCATTATGTAAGCATTCATTTTTAAGTCACTGTTTAGGCACAGTCTTTTGTGCATACTTAATAATGCATTTTTAAAGAACAACTATCGAGAGAAATTTTAAAATTTAAAACACATACCGTATTGTTCAGAATATAAAACGCTCCACACTTTGAGATGCACCTTAGAGGTCAAGATTAGATTAGAGGACAAAAACTAGGGAAATAAAAAATACATCAATTACTGTGTCCCCCTTCTACCTCT
The DNA here is from genome assembly GCF_040937935.1 of Hyperolius riggenbachi. NCBI lineage: Eukaryota > Metazoa > Chordata > Amphibia > Anura > Hyperoliidae > Hyperolius > Hyperolius riggenbachi. The sequence goes on from NC_090650.1 coordinate 111,582,990, forward strand.
TGTGTCCCCATGTGTCCTCCTGTGTCCCCATTTGTCCCCGTTGTGTCCTCTGTCCCCTTTGTGTCCTCTGTCCCCTTTGTGTCCACAGCCCCCCTAGTGTTCTCTGCCCCCTTGCATCCTCTGTCCCCCTTGTGTCCTCTGCCTCCTTTGTGTCCTATGTCACCCTTGCATAGATAAAAGCAGCGGCCGGCAATGTGTCTCTCACCTCATCCATCAGAGCCCGCTGTAATCAGAGACCTCTCCCTCACTCTTCCCCCTAGTGCCAGCTTCTGCTGATCACATCATTACATGTGACCAGCACTAAGGGAACATTGAGGGGGAGGAGAGATCTCTGATCACTGTGGGCTCCGATGGATGAGGTGAGAGACACACTCCCACTTCTTTTATATATACACAGTAGTGTGCTGCAACTCTTTGTTGTTCTTTATCTAATCCTGTGGGAATTGGGCCACCCCAGTTGCGTGCACACAAAAGCCTGTTGGGATCGTGGGAGCTGCTGACCCCCTTGGACTTTATATATACATAGGGAGAAGAGGAGGACACGAGGAAGCGGAGAGAGACACAGAAAGAATACAAGGAGTCCCCGACCACACAGTGGTTCGTATCAGAAGGCATTCGTAAGTTGGGGACACCCTGTATTTGAAATATAAGATCCAGTGACTTTTTCTACCCATTTTGGGGGAGAAAATGTGTGGCTTATATTCTGAAAAAATATGGTGCATCTGATATGAAACTGTCCCAAAGTAAAATTCAATATACATTTATTTTTTCCTATGCTGCTGATACCTACTGTATACAGTACAAGTCAGAGAGATCTGACATATTTTGAACTGGTCAGTTTGCTCAAATATTTCTTTATATACAAGTGCACTGAACATCCGTTGCTAAATGCAACTGCCAGAATAGTGTACCAGGGAGTAGTAAGCTTATCAAGGCAGTCATTTATTGACAAGGCATGGCTTCAGAAAGATTGGCGGAGGAAGGGCAAGAAACTGGGGGATAGTGAGGATGAAACAACGATCTATGTATCAGTGCATCAGTAATTTTCCTTTTTTAAGGTGTCCACTGGTCGATTTTTTACTTTGGTCGATTATTATAACCAATAAATAAATCGAATGGATGAAAAACCAAGTTGCCATTTTCATGTAGAATCAATTCTTATCAGCCAATATTCTATCACATTTTTAAAATGTATTGATCGAGTATGTTGGGTTATTTCAATCGATGGAACAAGAATCGAGACCTTTTCATTATGCATTTTATCGACTTGATCTGATTCATCACGGTGCTTATTTTGTGATCGAAATTGCCTCTGATTAAAAAAAGGTGGAAAAAAGGAACAAAAAACGACCTTAATGAATGAGTTAAAAAAATTGATTCTTGTTTGAACAATAGGTCAATGGATCAGTGCATGGCCAGCATTACTAAAACAATGATTTTTAATTATAATTTAAGGTATAATTAATTTACAATTATGCTCTATTAAACAATATTAACAATGTGCCAGATATAGATCTAGTACTCTATTCAGCCATCTGGCAGTGGCTGAATAGAGTACTGCTTAAGGGCACCACCTTTGACATGGGAGACTGTGACGGACATTACGGAAAGTTGTGCGCAAAATCGCCATCGACTTTCGCATGGTCGTGCACAGTTCCTGTCAGTCTTGGGTAAATGCACAATAGATGTCAATTTCCCGCTCTCTTACTGAGTACAGTAACCTCCCCCACATCCTGTTGAGGTCAGGAAAGAATTCACAAGTGGCCAGACCACCTGGGGAGCAGCATTTGGTCACATAGCTCATGTTCCACCAAACCAGCTCAAACTGGTTGAACTTCAAATTTCCCTCCAAGCTTATAGCTTCACACAATGGGAACATTTACTTTATTAATAATTCAAGATGGGTTTGGCACAGAAAGACAACAAACACATTTCCTGATACCCAGAAATCAGTTCTCTCACTCACATGATTTATAATTTTCTGGCTATCAGGAATCAACAGAGAATCCACTTGATCCGGCCTGCGTAAAGCAAACTCGACAGACTAGGCGTGTATAGACTCATTTAATACAGAGTCGCGTGCTGCTTATGAATATGGTCTCGGATTCGCGTTGCACCCATCTGGGGCGGAATTACACAAATTATTAATAAATTGGTACATTCCTTGCTCTGAGTCTGTGGGTGGCGACCTGCCTGCCAGAAGGTAACCCGGCCTCAAGCACACCTACTTTCCAGGTAGTGACCGCCCCAAAACTCTGGTCAGTAAAAAGCGTTTGCAAGGAACTCCACCCAGTTCTTCAATTTACATCGACTAGGGAAGTCCAGACATGTGCTCACGGAAGAACCGGGCGCATGTTGTGTACAAAGGACTTTTAAGCTGAATGCCTACGTTTAAACTGGACTATTTTCTTCATGCTTCAAATGGACTGCTCAGCTAACTAAGTAAGAACTTTCTGTTTTATTCTTTTTATTTTTAAGCTCTGTGTTTTATATGTTAATAGGTGTATATAACTGTATGTAATGCATTTGTGTTATTAAACGTTTAAAAATCGTTTAGCGGTTATGACCTGTTGCTGAACATACCCAATCGTACCTATTCTCCTGAACTCGCTACCCTGTGTTTAATAGAAGTATACATTTATAACCCGTATGCGAGAACCCGGCCCAGACATAACGATCTGGCCCAGATTCTTGTATACTGCTAGGGGTTACTAAAGTGTTCTCGAAGTCCTAGTAAAATTACAGTAGCGGGCTGTGTAACTCGCTTGGTGGCAGATCTTTGAATTGTATATGTGTGTGGAGTGATTCGGTTGGTATCAGAACGCTCCCTTCGCGAGTCAGTTCATCAAATTGCGAATGCGGGTTACCCTTCGTGATGAACAAATGACCGTGTAAGAGGATTTCTGACGCTGATCGATTTACCCCACCCGCAGACCGGCTCGCGGTTTGTGACATTTGTTTGGCAGCTTTTTGGGATTTGTGTATGTTCAGAACATCAACGGCAACGTTATTTGATTAACCTGCCAGAACAGATCAAAAATCTGTGGTTGATAACCGGTGCATTACCATTTATATAGACTAACCTGCCTGGCGTTCTATTAAGATCGCCAGGCAGGCTGCGGGAGGGTTTTTTTTTAATAAAAAAAAAACTATTTCATGCAGCCAACTGAAAGTTGGCTGCATGAAAGCCCACTAGAGGGCGCTCCGGAGGCGTTCTTCCGATCGCCTCCGGCGCCCAGAATAAACAAGGAAGGCCGCAATGAGCGGCCTTCCTTGTTTTGCTTACATCGTCGCCATAGCGACGAGCGGAGTGACGTCATCGACGTCAGCCGACGTCCTGACGTCAGCCGCCTCCGATCCAGCCCTTAGCGCTGGCCGGAACTTTTTGTTCCGGCTACGCTGGGCTCAGGCGGCTGGGGGGACCCTCTTTCGCCGCTGCTCGCGGCGGATCGCCGCAGAGCGGCGGCGATCAGGCAGCACACGCGGCTGGCAAAGTGCCGGCTGCGTGTGCTGCTTTTTATTTGAGCCAAATCGGCCCAGCAGGGCCTGAGCGGCAGGCTCCGGCGGTACTGGACGAGCTGAGCTCGTCCAGACCGCCCAGCAGGTTAAACGTGTAGCACAGAGTTCCCCCCCAATCTCTTTTCCTATCCTATCTTTTATTTGGCAAAAATGGCTGCAGCAAGATACAAGAAAATGTCAGTGGCAGACCTAGTAAACTTGTGTGAGGAAAAAGGCATTATGACGTATAGAAAAAAGAAATCGCAATTGATCGAGGACTTGTTGCGACTGAATACCCAGCCGGAGCAGATGCTGGGAGAGCACACTCCTGGTTCAGACGGTGCTGTAACTGGGGCAGAGGAAAGTGAGCGGTTGGAGCAAAGCAACCCACTTCCAGACCCAGAGGAAAACGGTACCGCGGCTGAACCGGTTGCTGTAACTGCTGAGGAGCATGGTGGCCGGCAGGAGCCCGCCCATGCCAACCTGTTCTGTGTTCCTGATGCTGGAATGCAACCTGGATTACAAAGGCTGTTGGAGACAAATCCTGAGCTGTACATGCAGATTGTCAGAGAAAACGCTGACCGTTCAGAACGCCAGGCGGAACGGGAAGCCTCAGAACGCCAGGCGGAACGGGAAGCCTCTGAACGCCGGTGGCTTGCTGAGAGAGAAGCGGAAAGGGAGGAGAGAGCAGCCGCACGCAGACATGACCTTGAAATGGCCAACCTGCGAACGCAAGGCCAAAATCCCTCGCAAAGTGCTCTGGAACCCCGGCCCACAGCAGGCCTGTTTGGGACTCCAAAGTTTAAATTCCCAGAAATGGAGAAGGGAACCGACCCGGACACTTATTTACACTCCTTTGAAAAGACTTGCCGTCAGCATCATCTGCCCCAGGAGCAGTGGGCGAGATATCTGACACCCAACTTGCGGGACAAAGCGCTTGAGGCGTTTGTGGACTTACCCGCTGAGAAAGACAATGACTATGAGGCGATAAAAGCTGCAATTATCGCCAAATACCAGCTGACCCCAGAGGTCTATCGCAAAAAGTTTCGCTCCCTGCAGAAAGGCCACACCGACTCTTACACAGACCTGGAGAGTCGCCTGCTGACCGTGTTCAGGCAGTGGTCACGGGGCCTCAAAAAAGACTCTCACCAAGGTCTGGAGGACCTCATCGTGCAGGAGCAGTTGCTGAACTGCTGCACTCCAGATGTCCGGCAGTTTGTCTTGGAGCGGAAGCCTGAATCCGCCAAAGCTGCCGCAGAACTTGCAGACACTTTTGTGGCCACCCGTGTGCCGGACAGCCGCAAACCTCCAGCCCAGAGCTGGAGAGGGGGGAGACCTATGCAACCCAGCTCTCCTCCCCCTGCTAACCGTGGGAATCGGGTCCCACAGCCACAGAGGCCGGATGCTGCACCTGCTACTCATTCGCCTGATGCCACATATGTTCCGAAGTGTTACCACTGTGGACAGCGAGGACACCTCAAGTCTGCCTGCCCCGAGGTGAGGACGCCGTCTCCAGAGCCTAGCGCAGAAGTGGCTAGCGCATCCTCTACTGCACACGCCTACCTCGTCATGGGAGCAGCAAATCCTCGACTTTCCGGAAATCATCAAGTCGTGTAAGTTAACGACCAGATCGCTGTTGGTTTCCGTGACACAGGCGCAGAGCTTACCTTGGTTCGCTCTCATCTTGTAGCCAGGGAGAATTTCCTGCCTAATGAGCGTGTCACACTTTTGGGAGTTGGTGGCGCCCACGCACGCATCGCCAAAGCTCGTGTTGTTCTCGATTGGGGAAGGGGCCGCCAGTCAAAAGTTGTGGGGGTGACAGATGACATCCCAGTGCCTGTGCTGTTGGGCACCGATCTTGGCACCCTACGATCCTTTTATGAACCTGTGATCAACACCCCGGATTGCCAGTCTGGACCCACTCAGGTACTGTACAAGCTTGGGGTGGGACAGAGGGAGGCAGCCAGGGTAATGGTACCTAGCCCTCCTAGGGAAGGAGGCAAGGAAGCGGTACCTGCTTCTAATGGACAGCTGTCTAATCACGGTTTGTCTGATTCTAAACCTGTCACTGTTGTTCCAGATACCTGTGTACATGATGTGAAAAATGAACGTAACTGTGATGTTAATGTTGTACCAGATGTTGCTAATAGATTTCATGCGGAATCTCCTATTACTAAAAATGATGTATGTTTAAATGTGACAGCCTCTAATCTAAGAAGTAACAGTCTTGTTTTGCCTGGGTCATATCCGTGCAGGGCAGTGGAAGCAGGCCAGGTGTCAGAGCAGGCAGCTGGGGGCCTAGACCTCCCCTCCTGCTATGACAGCCAGAGTGCTCCACCATTGTCTGCTGTTAACAAACAGCTGGTGGAGACAGGCCGCACCTTCCCTGTCTCACCCTTGCATGTTTTCCCCTTGCAGAAGCAACCCAGTGCAAAACTGCCCAGAGGTCCACCCTCTATCCTTCCTGGAGAAGGGGCAAGCCTCGCCACCCCGGTAAAGGCTGATTCGTTTTTTAAAATGTGCTCTAATGCCCACCTAGGTTGTGCTGACCAAAATGTTGTGCCAAGGTGTAGTCAGTTAGAGCAGGGGTATGCCACGCTGCTTCCAGATTCGCAGGCTGACACCCGAGAGTCAGGAAGTGACCCGGATGTCAGCCAACGACTCTCTCCCTTACAGGAAGCGCTACGCAAACCCAGCCAGGCCTTTAGAGGTAAGCCTGTGGGTGTGCATCGCACCGTCCGCAAAGCGGACACTGGGACACACCGGACCATGAGGCCTTATGCTTCTGGTGAGTTGTCTAAAGGGCAGTCAGATAAGAAGTCGAGAACCCGTTCAGTAGCTAAGCGGCGCGTAGAGCGGGTCATGCAGACCCACTCTGTGCGTCCGACTGGTAGGGGGGAGATGTGACGGACATTACGGAAAGTTGTGCGCAAAATCGCCATCGACTTTCGCATGGTCGTGCACAGTTCCTGTCAGTCTTGGGTAAATGCACAATAGATGTCAATTTCCCGCTCTCTTACTGAGTACAGTAACCTCCCCCACATCCTGTTGAGGTCAGGAAAGAATTCACAAGTGGCCAGACCACCTGGGGAGCAGCATTTGGTCACATAGCTCATGTTCCACCAAACCAGCTCAAACTGGTTGAACTTCAAATTTCCCTCCAAGCTTATAGCTTCACACAATGGGAACATTTACTTTATTAATAATTCAAGATGGGTTTGGCACAGAAAGACAACAAACACATTTCCTGATACCCAGAAATCAGTTCTCTCACTCACATGATTTATAATTTTCTGGCTATCAGGAATCAACAGAGAATCCACTTGATCCGGCCTGCGTAAAGCAAATTCGACAGACTAGGCGTGTATAGACTCATTTAATACAGAGTCGCGTGCTGCTTATGAATATGGTCTCGGATTCGCGTTGCACCCATCTGGGGCGGAATTACACAAATTATTAATAAATTGGTACATTCCTTGCTCTGAGTCTGTGGGTGGCGACCTGCCTGCCAGAAGGTAACCCGGCCTCAAGCACACCTACTTTCCAGGTAGTGACCGCCCCAAAACTCTGGTCAGTAAAAAGCGTTTGCAAGGAACTCCACCCAGTTCTTCAATTTACATCGACTAGGGAAGTCCAGACATGTGCTCACGGAAGAACCGGGCGCATGTTGTGTACAAAGGACTTTTAAGCTGAATGCCTACGTTTAAACTGGACTATTTTCTTCATGCTTCAAATGGACTGCTCAGCTAACTAAGTAAGAACTTTCTGTTTTATTCTTTTTATTTTTAAGCTCTGTGTTTTATATGTTAATAGGTGTATATAACTGTATGTAATGCATTTGTGTTATTAAACGTTTAAAAATCGTTTAGCGGTTATGACCTGTTGCTGAACATACCCAATCGTACCTATTCTCCTGAACTCGCTACCCTGTGTTTAATAGAAGTATACATTTATAACCCGTATGCGAGAACCCGGCCCAGACATAACGATCTGGCCCAGATTCTTGTATACTGCTAGGGGTTACTAAAGTGTTCTCGAAGTCCTAGTAAAATTACAGTAGCGGGCTGTGTAACTCGCTTGGTGGCAGATCTTTGAATTGTATATGTGTGTGGAGTGATTCGGTTGGTATCAGAACGCTCCCTTCGCGAGTCAGTTCATCAAATTGCGAATGCGGGTTACCCTTCGTGATGAACAAATGACCGTGTAAGAGGATTTCTGACGCTGATCGATTTACCCCACCCGCAGACCGGCTCGCGGTTTGTGACAGAGACCATGGTTCAAATCCTGGCTAGGGTCAGTACCTATCCAGTAAGGAGTTCAAGGCAAGACTCCCTAACGAGCGTGTCCCAGTGGCTGCAGCTCTTGAGCGCTTTGAGTCCAACAGGAGAAAAGCGCTATATAAATGTTCGGATTATTACTGTTATTCATTATAGATTTTGTGTTTTTTTTCTTACTCCTATTAGTTTTGAAGCTGTTAGTGGAAATAAATGTCATCCCTAAGTGTAATTGTTGTTATTTCATTGTTCTTTTAAAGCAATTCAGTACACGTGGGTGGTAAGACTGAACTATATGCAACCTTGCCACCACGCTGACACACCCCATTTTCACAAATAAGGCTTTCTTTTTCATCAACAATATCCACTTCAGCAAATCAAGCCCATTGTATCAAGGCTGAATGCAATCAGGAGGACACTATGTATTCACACACTGCTGCAATAAGAAAGTGCAAATACAAGTACCTGTGTTACTCTTAATTTAGTTTTAAGGAACCTAAGTATGTAGCTTGACAATATATGAATCATGGCATGACAATACAATATACCAGGGTTATAGATAAAACTGAAAAGTCAATGAACAAGGAAATAGCTGAATATCAGCTAAATAAACTTAACTGACTGCATCAAATGAGACTTAAAGAGGAACTGTCGTGAAAAAAAATGTAATTAATAAAATTGCTTATTTTTTTATAATATTATTTTATAAATTGTTCATTCAGTGTTTGCCCATTATAAAATCTTTCTTCACCCTTTCCTCACCATTTTATATTCTGAAATTTATCATCGGTGACAACATCTTTAGTCCTGTCGGGTGCATCTCTGTGTAATGCTCATTTCATCCAAAACCAGTACTAAATATACTTGGTCTCCCAGAATGCTCTGGGAAAAATATTCCACGTATATAAACAGCCTAGGCTATGCATCATTGGGGGGGGGGGGGGGGGGGGGGGGCTACATATCAATATACACTCACCTAAAGGATTATTAGGAATCAATTTCTCATTAATGCAATTATCTAATCAACCAATCATATGACAGTTGCTTCAAAGCATTTAGGGGTGTGGTCCTGGTCAAGACAATTTCTTGAATTCCAAACTGAATGTCAGAATTGAAAAGAAAGGTGATTTAAGCAATATTGAGCGTGGCAAGGTTGTTGGTGCCAGACGGGCCGGTCTGAGTATTTCCAAATCTGCTCAGTTACTGGGACTTTCACGCACAACCATTTCTAGGGTTTATAAAGAATGGTGTGAAAAAAGGGAAAAACATCCAGTATGTGGCAGTCCTGTGGGCGAAAATGCCTTGTTGATGCTAGAGGTCAGAGGAGAATGGGCCGACTGAATAAAGCTGATAGAAGAGCAATGTTGACTGAAATAACCACTCGTTACAACCGAGGTGTGCAGCAAAGCATTTGTGAAGCCACAACACGCACAACCTTGAGGCGGATGGGCTACAACAGCAGAAGATTCCACCGGGTACCACTCATCTCCACTACAAATAGGAAAAGGAGGCTACAATTTGCACAAGCTCACCAAAATTGGACAGTTGAAGACTGGAAAAGTGTTGCCTGGTCTGATGAATCTCAATAGAGTCAGAATAAAAACATGGATCCATCATGCCTTGTTGTTGGTGGTGTAATGGTGGTGTAATGGTGGTGGTGGTGTAATGGTGTGGGGGATGTTTATTTGGCACACTTTAGACCCCTTAGCAGTGGTGCTCAGCAGAGCTCGAATATTCGAGTAGCTCGAATATTCGAGCTCTTTTTCAGCTATTCGAGCTCGGTATTCGAGCTCCGAATAGCTGCAGCTATTCGAATGGGCTATTCGAGTAAACGCGAATAGCCCATTCACTATTCGAGCTATTCGAGCAAACGGCGCTATTCGAGCTGAGCTCGAATAGCGTCATAGCCCAGATTGATGTCCTTAGAGCCAATCAGAGGGCTCCCAGGCCCTCTGACGGCAGCCAATCACAGAGGGGGACCCTGGCCAGCCCCTACCCTATAAATAGCGGCCGCCATGTTAGGTTTCTCCGTCCTTGCCTGAGACTTGCATAGAGAGAGAGTTGCTCCTTTGTGCTTTGGCTTAGCAAGAGCTCTATTGTGGCCATTTACCTAGCGTTTTTGCTCACATACACCTCCTATACACACCTATATTGTTGTTAGTTAGATAGACATTGTATTTTAGTTAGTAGCTTTTGTGTTACATAGACAGAGACAGCTGCTGCAGGCAAGCTTACAGCTTTAGGCCTCAGGGCCTGCCTGTGTGGGCAGCTGTTCTCTCCTGTCCTCTGTTAGTATATTTCTCTCATCTATACCAGTATTTCTGCTGTCCTTTACTACTGATTGATTCTGTATTTAGTATTGTAGTTATACTGTACTAGGACACTCACTGTCACTGTTCATAGGCTAAGGCTAAGGCTACTAGCTCCTGCGTGTGTGCACTCACTGTCTTGTACACACACACTCTATTTCCTTCTGATTACTGATTGATTATTGTAATTAGTTGTACTTACTGTTACTACTTACTCTTACTGTACTAGGAGTCTAGGACACTCAGTCAATGTTCATAGGCTACTAGCTCCTGCGTGTGTGCACTCACTCACTGTCTGTGTACTGTAGTGTACACACACACTCTATTTCCTTCTGATTACTGATTGGTTATTGTAATTAGTTGTACTTACTGTTACTACTTACTCTTACTGTACTAGGAGTCTAGGACACTCAGTCACTGTTCATAGGCTACTAGCTCCTGCGTGTGTGCACTCACTCACTGTCTGTGTACTGTAGTGTACTGTACACACACACACTCTATTTCCTTCTGATTACTGATTGATTATTGTAATTAGTTGTACTTACTGTTACTACTTACTCTTACTGTACTATAGGAGTCTAGGACACTCAGTCACTGTTCATAGGCTACTAGCTCCTGCGTGTGTGCACTCACTCACTGTCTGTGTACTGTAGTGTACACACACACACTCTATTTCCTTCTGATTACTGATTGATTATTGTAATTAGTTGTACTTACTGTTACTACTTACTCTTACTGTACTATAGGAGTCTAGGACACTCAGTCACTGTTCATAGGCTACTAGCTTCTGCGTGTGTGCACTCACTGTCTGTGTACTGTACACACACACTCTATTTCCTTCTGATTACTGATTGATTATTGTAATTAGTTGTACTTACTGTTACTACTTACTCTTACTGTACTATAGGAGTCTAGGACACTCAGTCACTGTTCATAGGCTAGCTCCTGCGTGTGTGTGTGCACTCACTGTCTGTGTAGTGTGTACACACTACACACACTCTATTTCCTTCTGATTACTGATTGATTATTGTAATTTCTAGTTGTACTTCCTGACTCTTACTACTTACTTACTGTAGTAGGGACACTCACTCAGTCACTGTTCATAGGCTAGCTCCTGCGCGTGTTTGCGCGTGCGTGCACTCACTGTCTGTAGTGTACACACACTAAATTTACTTGTGATTACTACTGATTATTGTAACTGCTAGTTGTACTTCCTGACTGTTACTACTTACTTACTGTATTAGGGACACTCACTCAGTCACTGTTCATAGGCTAGCTCCTGCGCGTGTTTGCGCGTGCGTGCACTCACTGTCTGTAGTGTACACACACTCTATTTCCTTCTGATTACTGATTGATTATTGTAATTTCTAGTTGTACTTCCTGACTGTTACTACTTACTTACTGTACTAGGGACACTCACTCAGTCACTGTTCATAGGCTAGCTCCTGAGCGTGTTTGCGCGTGCGTGCACTCACTGTCTGTAGTGTACACACACTAAATTTACTTGTGATTACTACTGATTATTGTAACTTCTAGTTGTACTTCCTGACTGTTACTACTTACTTACTGTACTAGGGACACTCACTCAGTCACTGTTCATAGGCTAGCTCCTGCGCGTGTTTGCGCGTGCGTGCACTCACTGTCTGTAGTGTACACACACTAAATTTACTTGTGATTACTACTGATTATTGTAACTTCTAGTTGTACTTCCTGACTGTTACTACTTACTTACTGTACTAGGGACACTCACTCAGTCACCTCACCCACCAACCCACTCCATTAAAGTACCCCACTTTTAACCCGCCCTTTTAAAAAACTTTTGTCTTTATGCCCAAAACATCGAAGATGTCTGGAAGTGGCAGCCAGCGCGGTTTGGGCAAGGGGAAGGGCAGCAAGGGAATCAGGAGGAGAGGGAGCAGCATTGTGGCAGGCCGCGGCCGCGCCACCATGCACAGTTCCGCAGCAGCAGCAGCAGCGTCAGTGGCTAACATTCCTCCCATAGCCACTGGCCGTGAACTCACGCTGCAGAGACACAGCAGCAGCAGCGTGTAGCACCTGCTCCGATTTTCCTCCAGCCGGGTCGGAAACGTCCCATTGAGGAAAAGCATGCAGACACTGTGGTGCAACTCATGACGGAGGATGAGCAGCCCGCCATCAGCTCTGCATCTGAGGCCTCCACCCTCACCACCACCACCACCACCACCCCTGTTCGCAGCAGCCGCCCAGCAGGGTCTGGGGAGGAGGCCAGTTCACCGTCACAAGTTGGCGACCTGTCACTCAGCAGTATTTTTACCCCAGGCACCATCAGGGTATTGTCTGCTGTTGTTGGCGATTTGGAGGAGGAGATGCTGATGGGCACTTTGGGGGATGAGGGATTGGACAGCAAGACTGTGGCGACAGTCAAGCAGCCCATCCATGCATCAGGAGAGGAGTTTGGGGGGTCATCATCCCAGCAGGACATGTTTCAGGAGGGGGAGGATGATGATGACCCGGTGACAGACAGAGACTGGGTGCCACCACCTCCAGGGGATGTCGTCCTCAGCAGCTCTGAGGAGGAGGAGGAGGATGCGCTTGTGGGCCTTGCAAGGAGGTGCATCATTGCAAGCATTGGCAGCAGTAGGCAGGTCCCACAGCCTGCTGGTGTCTCAGGCTCAGCAGCAGCAGCAGCAGCATCTGCCAGTACCACCACCAGCCGCACCCAAGCCCCCCCCCCCAACCACCACAGGGAGACAGGCGGCAGCAGCGCTTCCATGCTGTAGGGGGATGTTTCTGTCACCAATCTGGCGATTTTTCACCATGCCCACTGTGTACAGCAAGTACGCCACTTGCAACCACTGTCAGCGGAAGTTGAGCAGAGGTGCAGACCCCTTAAAGTTCAGCACCAGCTCGCTCATCAACCACCTTGCTGCGAAACATTTCCATCAGCATGAGGAGTTCCAGAGGCTGAAGGCATCTGGTGCTGGCAGTGGCACCACACCCATCACTGCACAGCCTTCAGCTGCAGCAGCAGCAGCAACAGCAGCCACCCGCCCTCCTGCTCCTCCAGCAGCACCAGCAGGAGTGCGGAAACGCACTGCTCCTCCCCCCTCTGCAACTCCTGCCGCCGACACTGAGGCCTGTTCTGGCAGCCAGTCCTCAGTGGCCTCCTCCGCTGTGTCTGCTGATTCCCGTGCCAGCAAAAGGCCACGCCAGAGCCTTTTGAGCGAGTCCTTCCAGGGGGTGGTTAGGGCTCTGCCTCCCAGCAGCCGTCGCGTGCGGCAGCTGAACGGCTTGCTGGCACGGGCCATGTGCTCCCAACTCCTGCCGTACACGCTCGTGCAGGAGGGGAGCGACATTCGCTTGCACAGCCCCAGACTGGCAGCTCCCCAGCAGACACTTCTTTGCCCGCAAGGCCATTCCTGCACTGCACCGCTTTGTGATGGCCAATGTGGAGCGAGGGCTGGAGCACGCGGTTGGTGAAAGGGTCCACGTCACCATGGACTCCTGGAGCAGCCGCTTCGGGACAGGCCGCTACCTGTCCTTCACTGTCCACTGGGTCAGCTTGGTGGAAGGGGGTGAGGATGGGAGAGCAGCAGCGGGCACAGCAGCAGCAGCAACACAGTGGGTGGTGCCACCCCGCAGGGTCAGGGGAACTGCAGCAGGTTCCTCCGATCCTCTGCCATCCTCCGGCACACCTGGCCAAACCCCCCGCCTCAGCAGCAGCGTGAAGGCCCGCCACTGCCAAGCGCTGCTGCACTTGGTCAGCCTTGGGAAGACCAAGCTGACGGCAACCCATGTGTTGGCCAAACTCCAGGAGCAGGAGAGGATTTGGCTGACCCCCAGAGGCCTCAGAGTCGGAGAGGTGGTGGCCGACAATGGGGCCAATCTGGTTGCCGCAATAGACAGGGGAAACCTGACTCACATCCCCTGTCTTGCCCACGTGCTGAACCTGGTGGTGCAGAAGTTCTTGCGCACCTACCAGGGGATGGGCGAACTGCTGGAAACGGCAAGGAACGTTATGCGTCACTTCCGGCGCTCGGCTGCAGCCTGTGCGAGCCTGGAAGACGTGCAAAAGGAGCTGGATCTGCCACTCCATCGGCTGATCCTTGACGTTCCGACTCGCTGGAACTCCACCCTGGCGATGTTGGAGCATCTGGTTGAACAGAAGCATGCTGTCAAACAGTACCTTGCCCTGGCCACTGTTTCCGCCGCTCAGAGAAGGGACAAGACCAGCAACATCCCGTCCATCGTCCCCGATGATGACTGGAGGCACATGCAGCAGGTGTGCTTAGTGCTGGCTCCCTTTCTGCAGGCCACTAACATGGTGAGCAGGGACCATGCTATGGTCTGCGAGTGGGTGCCCCTGGTTTGTCTGCTGAACAGGGCCCTCGATGCTTTGCTGGAACAGGGAGCGGCAGCCTTGGACCAGCAGGAGCGGCAAACAGCTGCACAGTCCACCTCTGAGGGGGAGGAGGAGGAGGACTTGGTGGAGGTCCCTGACCTTGCTGCTGATGAGGGGGAGCAGCACAGTGCAGCTGAGTTGGTGCGGGGGTGGAGAGAGGATGAGGCTGACGAGGCAGAGGAGGAGGATGAGGACAGCAGCACTGCCGTCGATGTGCCAGCAGACGTGGCCCGCCTCTTCCCAATGGCAGCGCACATGCTGACGTGCCTGCGCAGGGACCCCAGGGTGATCCAGATGAAGCAGAGGGAGGACATCTGGATCAGCATGATGTTGGACCCACGCCTCAAGGGGAAGTTGAGCCAGTTCCTGCCGCCTGCAGGAGGAGACCCAGTGCAACAAATAAGGAGCTTGCAGCAGGCCCTTGTTGAGCGCTTGGAGGAAGCCTTCCCCCAGCCTTCCACCCCCACTGTCCAGCAGCCAGCACAGAGGCAGCAGCAGGTGCCTGCATCCAGCAGCAAGCGCCCCACAGACCTGCTGTCTCTCAGCCACGAGCTCTACAGGACTGTAGAGGCTCCGGCAGCAGTGACTAGAGAGGAGGTGCATGCAGCAGCATCCTCCACCGGTCACAGCCAGCGCCTGACCCGCATGGTGGCTGACTACATGGGGTCCTACAGCGGGCTTGACAGCGATGCCCCTGTTGATCCCATGGAGTATTGGGTCAAGCGCCTGGAGATCTGGAGCGAGCTGGGGCAGTACGCCCTGGAAGTGCTGTCCTGCCCCCCTTCCAGCGTGCTGTCCGAGCGCTGCTTCAGTGCAGCTGGTGGTGTGGTCACCGAGAAACGCTCACGTCTGTCTCACAAGTCTGTGGACAGACTGACGTTTCTCAAGATGAACCAGGCGTGGGTGGAAGGCGAGTTCCTGGCCCCTGTTGTCGGCGAGAGGGGGACATGAACTGGCTAAGAACCATCGTTAATGTGCCTTACCACCCTTTACCACCTCCTGGCTCCTGCTCACTAAGCCAGCCTGGTTCACTTTGACTATTACGTCGCCTGCAGCCACACATTTTACACCTACAGTGGGCTGCTGTGTACTGCCCTTCTGCTGTCTGTCTGTGTTTCCCACTGCCAGGGTACACAGATTTACCTTCTGCTGCCACTCTGCCACCAGCTATTACGTCAAACAATAGCTATATATCTGTGTAATTTGTTTTACAAACAAAACCAAAAAACCATAAAAAAAAAAAAAAAACGTTTAATTTTTCTGAGGTGCCCGGGTTGAAAACTGTGTTGTCCCAGTTGTGTATTGGACACGATGTGGGCTGCAAGACTGCTGTCTGGGACCTCCTGTTGTGTTCATTTACGGCCTGGTATCACCGCTAGGTACCAGGGCTATTATGTCACGCTGCCTGCCTGCTGCCACACTCACACTACTCCTCCATTCCTCCTGCTGCTGCTGTCTGTCTGTGTTTCCCACTGCCAGGGTACACAGAATTACCTTCTGCTGCCACACTGCCACCAGCTATTACGTCAAACAATAGCTGCTCACATAATTACTCCTCCATTCCTCCTGCTGCTGCTGCTGTCGGTCTGTGTTTCCCACTGCCAGGGTACACAGATTTACCTTCTGCTGCCACTCTGCCACCAGCTATTACGTCAAAAAATAGCTATATCTGTGTAATTGGTTGTAAAACCAAAACTACAAAACCATTACAAAAAAAAAGGTTTAATTTTTCTGAGGTGCCCGGGTTGAAAACTGTGTTGTCCCAGTTGTGTATTGGACACGATGTGGGCTGCACGACCGCTGTCTGGGACCTCCTGTTGTGTTTATTTACGGCCTGGTATCACCGCTAGGTACCAGGGCTATTATGTCACGCTGCCTACCTGCTGCCACACTCACACTACTCGTCCATTCCTCCTGCTGATGCTGCTGTCTGTCTGTGTTTCCCACTGCCAGGGTACACAGAATTAGCTTCTGCTGCCACTCTGCTACCAGCTATTACGTCAAACAATAGCTGCTCACATAATTACTCCTCCATTCCTCCTGCTGCTGCTGTCTGTCTGTGTTTCCCAACGCCAGGGTACACAGATTTACCTTCTGCTGCCACTCTGCCACCAGCTATTACGTCAAAAAATAGCTATATCTGTGTAATTGGTTGTAAAACCAAAACTGCAAAACCATTACAAAAAAAAAGGTTTAATTTTTCTGAGGTGCCCGGGTTGAAAACTGTGTTGTCCCAATTGTGTATTGGACACAATGTGGGCTGCACGACCGCTGTCTGGGACCTCCTGCCTGCTGTGTTTATTTACAGCCCTGGTATCACCGCTAGGTACCAGGGCTATTATGTCACGCTGCCTGCCTCATTGACTGCCTGCTGCCACACACTCATCCTCCTCCTCCTGCTGCTGAATTTACCTCCTGCTGTCTGTGTGTTTCCACTGCCAGGGAGCACATACAATGGCGCTTCCAACATGCGTGCGCCACCAGCTATTTGTTACGCTCAAAAATAGCTGCATTTCTTTAAAAAAAAAATTGAAAAGAGAAATAAGTGAAGAAGAAGACGATATAGAAGAAGATGAAGAAGATGAAGAAGAAGAAGATGAAGAAGAAGAAGAAGAAGAAGGAGAAGAAGAAGAAGATGAAGATGAAGAAGAAGAAGATGAAGAAGATGAAGAAGATGAAGAAGAAGATGAAGAAGATGAAGAAGATGAAGAAGAAGAAGATGAAGAAGGAGAAGAAGAAGAAGATGAAGAAGAAGAAGATGAAGAAGATGAAGAAGATGAAGAAGAAGATGAAGAAGATGAAGAAGAAGATGAAAAAGATGAAGAAGAAGAAGATGAAGAAGAAGAAGATGAAGAAGATGAAGAAAAAGAAGATGAAGAAGAAGAAGATGATGATGAAGAAGATGAAGAAGATGAAGAAGACAATATAAAAGAAGAAGAAGAAGATATAGAAGAAGATATAGAAGAAGAAGATATAGAAGAAGAAGATATAGAAGAAGAAGAAGAAGATATAGAAGATAAAGAAGAAGAAGAAGAAGTATATACAGTACTGAACAAAATTCTGGTCACAACTTCTCTTTTCACCTTTTTTTTTTAAAGGAACATCCCCACATAATCACTTGCTGTTGTTACTTGGAAAAAAAGATGTTTCTTGCATCATTCACCCTTAAAACAAGTGTAGGAAGCTATTTAAGGCCAATTCGAATAGTCAGCTCGAATAATGAGCTCGAATACTGACTCGAATAGTGAGCTCGAAGTCCGAGGTCGAATCGAATAGTAAAATTTATTCGACTCGAATATTCGACTGACCTCGAATAATTTACTATTCGAATTCGACCAAACTCAAATTTTGAAAAGGGGTATTTGAGCACCACTGCCCCTTAGTGCCAATTGGGCATCGTTTAAATGACATGGGCTACCTGAGCATTGTTTCTGACCATGTCCATCCCTTCATGAGCACCATGTACTCATCCTCTGATGGCTACTTCCAGCAGGATAATGCACCATGTCACAAAGCTCGAATCATTTCAAATTGGTTTCTTGAACATGACAATGAGTTCACTGTACTAAAATGGCCCCACAGTCACCAGATCTCAACCCAATAGAGCATCTTTGGGATGTGATGGAACGGGAGCTTCATGCCCTGGATGTGCATCCCACAAATCTCAATTAACTGCAAGATGCTATCCTATCAATATGGGTCAACATTTATAAAGAATGCTTTCAGCACCTTGTTTAATCAGTGCCATGTAGAATTAAGGCAGTTCTGAAGGAGAAAGGGGGTCAAACACTGTATTAGTATGGTGTTCCTAATTAAGCTTTAGGTGAGTATAAAGCCGTATATAGATATAGGTGTATAAGTGTGTCTTATGTTGAAACCAGGAAAATTTACATAAAAGTTGGTATCCTGAATATATTACTGCATTCTATTATGTGTCACTATAGAGCCTCTAAAATGCTTAGTATAAATAAACTGAGAGGAATATGGTAGCTTTCATATGTACTTACCTTTAAACAATAGCAGGTGCCTGGCAGTCCTGCTGATCTCTTTGGCTGGAATAGTGTCTGAATAATACACTTGAAACTATTATTATTATTATTTATAGGATTGATATAGTGCCAACATGTTACACAGCACTGGACAATAAGGCTAGGTTTCCACTTCTGCATTTCCCCCCAAATTTTGGCAATGAGAATTTGCATGTGTATGAAAACTAATGATTGTGAATGGGATAGTTTCCATTTTATGCGCATTTTCACATGAAATTGTATGCATGAAAACAACTGACAGTCTGTTCTATATTGTCATATGCCATATTTGATTATTTTTATATAATGCAAAAAAATTGCATTCAAATGTCCGTATTATTACCAGAAAAATGAACTTGTTATGCTGTTACTAGGCAGAACATGTAATTTAGGGCTATTGCAAAAATAAGCATGTGGAAAGTCACATAAAAACACATGTAAAATACCATGCTTTTTTTGATTTTCAGAAAAATCGCAAATGATTTTCCTGATGTGAAAACGCAATGCTACAGTGGAAATGTAGCCTAAATAAGGTAAAATACAAAGATAATAGGGGTGACAGACAACACAATACAGGTAATAGCAGTTATATATACAATACCAGATCACAATGGAGTGGAGTAGTAGTTCTAATAATAAAAGTTCACATTATTCTGTGTGCACAATTGGGTAGGATACACAAGAGAGAGGGCCCAGCCAAAGGCTTAAAAGCTAAAGGGAGGGCATGGTGACACGATAGGAGGGGGCTGCATCAAGGGGTTCTCAGCAGAGAGAATTAGGGTGTCAGTGAAGTTGGGAAGGCCTTCTTAAAGAGGTATGTTTTGACAGCTTGCTTGAAGATGTCGAAGGAGGGGGCAAGGCTGATGGACAGTGGAAGAGAGTTCCACAGGATGGGGGCGGCTCTAATGAAGTCCTGTAATCATGTATGGGGGGGGGGCGAGATGCAGTTAATCCAGTCAGACTTCAGTCATAAACACCAGACATACATGCTTGTTCAATGTCTGTGGCTAAGAGTATTAGAGGCAGAGGCTCAGCAGGACAGCCAGGCAATGTGCAATGTGTTTAAAATAAATAAATATGTTAGCCTCCATATTCCTCTCACTTCAGATGTACTTTCAAACTTTTCAACAACATACAACAGCCAAAGACGAGAGTATAAGGATGTTGAATTCAGAGGAAGTATATACATTTTTTTCAAAACCGTAATATAAATGAGAAAGTCCACTTCACTGTTGTTAGATCCCAAATAGTCTTCAAACCAGTCAGCTCATGTGCATTAGTGGGCATCCAAGAGTATATTATCTGCAGAGTGGGGCAGAAAAGACCCATACATTCTCTAGTTCAATTTGAGTGCCGGTTTTTAGATCATTTTGTCTTTTATTTATGACATCTAAGGGAATTCTTTCTAATGGCTTCATTCTAAAAGCAATCTATATTAAACTATTCTTTGGAAAAATATCCATCTTTTTTACAGTAAGTTGATGGTTTGGAAAACCTATTTTCAGCATCATATTAATTTCCTTCATTTTGGTATCTCGTGTCATTTAAAATGTTAATATTAATGAATCCCATTTTCCCAGTAACTGTAAAGGTAATTTCACTATCTTTCATCAGGCAATCAATTTCCTTCCATTAAGATCACAGTAGCTTCACGATTAAAGATGAAGGTCTTCTTTTATTAAGTTAAATACCCATCTGCAAAGAAGCATCGTTTCATTACAATGTTGATCCTATCCTGATAAAGAAAAAAACTCGAAAGCTTGCGAGAGATAATGTACTGCGAGCCAAGTGATCAAATTTGTATTGAATCTAGCAAACTTCAATCTAGATTATATAAGGTACTAAGTAGTCCTCTCAAGCACCATTTTCTTACACATATCTTTGCAGAATATATATGTATATATATATATATATATAGAGAGAGAGAGAGAGAGAGAGAGAGAGAGAGAGAGAGAGAGAGAGAGAGAGAGAGAGAGAGAGAGAGAGAGCGCGCTCTGGGTACCTCACTGTGTACTGCTGCCATCCATGCTCCCCCCACACACTCAGGTAGGCATGACAGGGCGAAAAATGGGCCCAATAACAATTCAATTGATGTTTAGATCATAATATTTATTTTAAATATCATTGAGGTTGATTCACAAATGTTACTTATTTTTCATGTGATGTGTAAGAACAGCTAATGCACTAGATAAATAAATAAAGAGAGATAATACATGAGGTAAACAGATAAGACGAGATAAATCATGAGTTAAGTCAAATAAGGAGAGAAAAACTATGAGAAAAATGATGCTGTGTGTGTGGTAATTGGCTCCGTTCTGTAAATGCAGGTCATTGAGGTTGGTGCCCTCTTACCCAGACATACTACACTGCGCACGCATAGTACGTCCTCTTGGGGGAATGCATGCTCCAGGTATGTGTTCTGATGGGAGTGCATGCATATATCACATTGGGTCACAGGAGAGCGGAAGTGGACATTGGGCTTGAGTCACAAAGCTGCACAGGTTAATGAATGTAGAGAGGGTTACTGTATAATTGTCTGTGCACGCTATGCAGTCATAGCGTGCACAGTGAAATTACACTGTTATTAGCTATCATAAAGGGTGCATCGGGACTCTTAACGAGCACTCCACTGAACCCACCTAAAGCCCAGTGGGTCCAGTAGCTTCTAAGTATGAGATTCCTGCACTTTGATTGGCCCTGTAGGCTACCTGTCAAGTGCCTGCCTGCCTGTAGCAGCACAGCTTTGTGAATCAAGCCCATGCTGCACATGCACAGAGTAGTATATCTAGGTCAGACGACACCATCCTTGCCGACCAGAATGTAAATAACCAGGCCAACTACCAAAGAACGGAGGGTGATGCCGGGGCACAGGAAGTGCGGTAAGCATCTGCCCAACTTCCTACACACACAGTAGGCATTGTTTTTTTAGATAGTTTAAGCGCAAAGGTACCCTTAAAGTCAGTTAAGGAAAAATAAATCATGAGTTAAGACATTTAATGGGAGATAAATTGTGAGTTAAGTAGGGTGAGCTAATTTAACAGAAAAGCTTTGTGAATCAGCCTCATAGTTTTTCATTTGACTCAATTATTACATCAAATCTTATGTCAAATCTATTAAAATACTGTGTAACATATGTCTTTATTTAGGTAAGAGTTTTCATAGTCAGCGGTGATGCACTGTGGGACATCTCAGAGCTCACTCTAACCTGAATAATCGCAAATATGTTCTGTTTTAAGAAGGCAAAATTCTCTATTTATCTGGATATTGATTTACTATTAGAATGGTCACACAAACTAAAGAATGGAAGGGTTTTGAAGAGAACATAATAGAAGAATGAAGGTAAACAAAAGTAATGCACACTGTGGATTTATGAACTGGGACTTATGAACTTGGCACTAGAATATTTGACATGTATAATATTACCTCTTGCCCCTGTACCAATTCCTCAAGGATAAGATGAATACATACAACATTATCAAAATGAGTAACAGGTATCAAGTATTGCAATAACTGACAAAACACAACTACAATAAGTTACTGTGATTGTTGTGTAGTAGCTAATGAGAAAGCATACAAAACATTATACCAGTAACCAGTGGCAGAATGTGTATAGATACAGTATTTACATCATAGCTATGCACCAAGTGCATGGAATTACTCACATACTATACATATCCCTCAGGTCTAAAAGTCTTATGCTGTCTCTCCTTTCTACTTCCCATTGAAGGCAAACTACAGCTAGCAAATGTGTTATGGGCTGTTGGACGAAACCTAATTCTAGGTACACCCTATAAGATTTTCTGGCAGATTTACTGTCAGATCAATTATTTCCAACATGTCTGATCTGATTTCCGATCGATTTCCAATAATTTTCAGATCGGTTTCCAACTGTTTTCAATCCCACCACAAACCCAGTGATGCCTATGCCACTTTCACCACCATATATGATTGAATGAAGTTTGGAAGCCCCATAGGCGCCCATGTTAATATCAGATATAAATATTATTAACTAACTCTCTTTATTTCTTTTCTCGGGTCTGTAAAAATGTGTATGTTAGAAGCATTGGTTTGCACATCGCTATCATTAAATTAAGTGGGTCGTTGTGTCCAAACAATGTTCAAACACAAATGAAATTAAAGTGGCACTATGGCGAAAAATTGTAAAATTTAAAATATGTGCAAACATAGACAAATAAGAAGGACGTTTTTTTTCCATAGTAAAATGAGCCATAAATTACTTTTCTCCTATGTTGCTGTCACTTACAGTAAGTAGTAGAAATCTGACAGAAGTGAAAGGTTTTGGACTAGTCCATCTCTTCATAGGGGATTCTCAGCAAGGCTTTTATTCTTTACTAGTAGACCTAAGCCCGTATAAAAACGGGCTCTAGGTCTGTGTTCTGGGGCACGCGCGCGCACGCCACCCGGCGCGCGCGCACCTGCCCGCCACGTCCGCCACTGGGCGCGCGCTAATCTCGCTCACCCGCTGCCACCCGCTTAACCGCCGCACATCCGACCGCCTGCTAACACACCGCTGGCCCCGTCCCCAGCTACCTGTCTCTGGGTCCGTGCTGTGCACATGCGCAGTGGCCAAAAGCACGGACAACGCTACACAGAGACAGGAGGCACGGACACAGGGGTTTTATTATAGAGGATAGAGATATTCCCTAAAAAAGATTGAAACAATGATGCTGGACAGCTTCCCTGCTTGCAACACAGTTTTTTGGCAATTGGACAGAGCAACTGCCATTCATTAAGTGCTTTTGAAAATAAATAAATCCCTGAGAATCCCCTATGAAGAGATGGACTAGTCAAAATCACTTCTGTCAGATTTCTACTACCTACTGTAAGTGACAGCAACATAGGAGAAATGTAACTGATGGCTCATTTTACTCTGGAAAAAATATACTTCTTATCTGTAAATGTTTGCACATATTTTAAATTTTAAATTTTTTCGCCATAGTGCCCCTTTAAGTTGATATACAAATGAAAAAACATGCAAATACATATTCTCATTCATACAAAACCTAAATATTAAACTAACTATTTATCAATCTCATCTGTCTCTCGCTTAGTATTTAATTTTTTTTTATTTGATAAGACACGAATTTTCAGAAAATGTCCTTATTTAAAAAAACAAAAACCCAAACCTGTGTTTTGAATATCCTATTATATACCTGTTTATAAGGAATTACATTTTAGAAATATAAGCCTTAATGTGCTTTTTAAATACACTTTATTTTCTTGTTATCTTTATTGGCTGTCTGGCAGTTTCTTTACCTAATAACATGCAAATGAAATGCAAAATAAGCAATTCAAATTAAGCCTTTTAGTGTGAGAGAAAGGAAGAGGATTACACACAGCATGTACTTCAGCTTATCTGAATATGATTTGCATTCCATTTTGACTAGTTTGAGGTTTTGCTAATCCTTTAGTTTTAATGTTGTATTAACCCATGTCAAAGTTACCCAATTATCATTTGTTAAAATCTTGATCATTTAATTACAGAGTTTAGTTTGCAAGATTGTGATGAACACTGACATCCTATATTATAAATTAAATACTAAATAACTATTACAATGCTTAAAAGGTGGCCATATCAACACACAACTACAATATGACTGACTAAATATTTTAATTGAGAGAAATTAAACATGAATTAAGAATGTTAAGGTCCTAGTACCAATTTCTGAGTTCCGTATATCATCAAATTTATCAGTCGTATTTCTGCATTTAAATAAAAACCATTTATTGGCGTATTAACAATAGCAATTAATAGTTGTAGTAGCATGGAATTGACAAATTAACATTTTAGAGACAATGTAAAATTAGGATGTAGTTTCATTACTGTATGCACTATGAGATCTCAGGCATAAAACAACAGCTAATCCAAGTCCAAAGGCATACAAAGTTCAAATTGCAATGACTAACAACAAATCATAACAGTAATTTGTGGGAATGGATGCAGCGATGCCCAAAAATAAAAGATCCTATTTGGGAATAGATCCCCTGATGACCAAAAAATAACATCAAAGTATTAAGTAAGAACATATGCAGCTGTTGATCTGGGTCTGGGAATTCAAGGCAGAAGATGACAAAAACATGCTTTAGCTGCCATCACTAGGTCATGAGTATAGCAGCAGTAACAATGATTTGCAGTAACCACAGCAGGCGTTCGGATTCCGCGGAGATGACATTTCCAAATTTCCGATCTGAAATTGCATTTCTGCCTCGAAATTCTTAAATCAGTAATGAAAGTACGGTAGGCGGATTTTTGCGGAAACTTTTGCGGAAATTTCCGCCGACTTTAACCATTTCAGCCTAACTGGCCGAAAATTTTCGTCCAGTTAGGCTGCGCGCACTCCAGCGGGTTTATGTCAAAGGAGTATATCAATATGATTTATTAAATTATGGGCTTCTAAATAGTGATGGACGCAAATTGAAAAAATGCACCTTTGTTTCCAAATAAAATATTGTCGCCATACATTGTGATAGGGACATAATTTTAACGGTGTAATAACCGGGACATATGGGCAAATACAATACGTGAGTTTTAATTATGGAGGCATATATTATTTTAAAACTATAATGGCTGAAAACTGAGAAATAATGAATTTTTTCCGTTTTTTTCTTATTCTTCCTGTTAAAATGCATTTACAGTAAAGTGGCTCTTAGCAAAATGTACCACCCACAGAAAG
Organism: Hyperolius riggenbachi; assembly: GCF_040937935.1. Classification (NCBI taxonomy): domain Eukaryota; kingdom Metazoa; phylum Chordata; class Amphibia; order Anura; family Hyperoliidae; genus Hyperolius; species Hyperolius riggenbachi. The sequence continues at coordinate 111,608,175 of NC_090650.1, forward strand.
CCTAATTGGTGGCGGAAAAAACAAGATATAGATCAATTCATTGTGATGAGTAGCGATAAAGTTATTGGCAAATTAATGGGAGGTGAAAGTTGCTCAGATGTAAAAAATTCTCAACCCTGTAGGCTGAAGTGGTTAACATCAATTTTCTCAAAAACTACAAGGTCTTTTTGAAAGATTTTTTTCCTCTTGTTCCTACTTTTCTGCTTAACATTCCCTTAAAATTTGGTGTTTCCAGCACCTATGGGAGATTTGCTATTAACCTCTAAATTCGGCATCGTACCGCATAGCAGTTCCAATGCGGATTTTCGTGGTAATTTCTGCCAATTTTAACATGGATTTTCTCAAAAACTTCAACTTCTTTATGAAATATTTCTTTTACTTCTTGTTTCTACTTTTCTGCTTAACATACCCTGAAAATGTGGTGTTTGTAAAACCTATAGGGGCTTTGCTATTAACCACCAAATTTGGCCGCTGTTGACTGTAATGTAAAATGCAGAAAATTTGCATTACCGATATGCCTCATTATACCGACTTTAGAGGTTAATAGCAAAGCCTCCATAAGAGATAGAAACACCACATTTTCAGGGAATGTTAAGTGGACAAATAGAAACAAGAAGCAAAAAAATATTTCAAAAAGACTTTGTAGGTTTGAGAAAATCGATGTTGAAGTCGGCAGAAATTACCGCAAACATCCGCATGGGAACCGCTTTGTGGTATGACACCGACTTTAGAGGTTAACAGCAAAGCCCCCATAGGTGCTATGAACACCACATTTTCAGGTAATGTTAAGCAGACCAAGAACAAGAACAAGAAAAAAAATATTTCCAAAAGACCTTGTAGTTTTTGAGAAAATCAATGTAAAAGTTGGCGGAAATTACCACAAAAATCCGCATCGGAATGCAGAAATCGTTTGCAGAATGCGGAATCAGTTAATCATGGCCCCATTAAACAAAAACAGCCAAATAGAACAATACTTTGTTGTCAAGTTGTCTTCCAATATATGCTGATCTCTTACAAAGAAATACTGCTCAAGATAAACGTTCATGACCCTTCAACTTCCAATCTAGGTACTGGTAAATGATTTAGATATAATTTGTTTTCCAATGGTGCAAGAATTTTACTCCTATTAGAACATTATGAAAACCCCATAAAGCCACTCTAAATCATGGCCTTAGTGAACAAAACTACCCAATATTTGCCATGCCCTCTAAGCCACTCTGTGAGTCAGAACAAGCTGTTTTTCAAATCGCAAAGCCCCTTGTCTGCACAGAGATTGTCCATAAACTATAACTGAAATGATCATTCTTTTTGATAATAATTGAATTTGCAAATATTTACAAGGACTGAGAAAAGATAAGCAACATCAATCAAAGTACTTGCTTGATGAATAATCTCTTCATTTTACTTACTAGGATTTCAAGAACGAATTCTACTTGAAACTAATATTCCTAACAAAGACCAACAAAAAATCCTTTGGTAGTTGCACATGTGTGCAAGGTTTGCTCCTGGTGTTTGTAGAGTATAAGAGTGAGGCTGCATGGTAGCTAGGACCAGCTAGGCCAAAGTACATGTGGACAACACATTGTATGGCCAGAAGTTAGCATGTATTTCCAATGGATTTCAGAATCTTCCTGGCATCTCTTACTCTTTGGAATGCTTAAGTCTACTGCCAATATCACAGTTCATTAGTCGCTTTTCATTGGAACATACCCAAGTATCACTTAATCCTTAAGCTGTACCCTTCTAATTTGCACACTGTTTCATAAAGAACTATGCTATGATAAAGAGCCAAAAACTGGTTATCTTTGTGGTCCTACAATTGGGCACCATCAGAGCAATAACGCTATATTGAAGAATTGAGTTCTTAAATTGATGACAGAAAACTGCCACTGTGGTTTATGCTATAGAGGTCCTGCTGGAGTTACTTGTATATATCTGCAACTGTGATTATACATTATTGAAAACTGTCAAAATTCTATACTAAATACAGCAAATTATAACAGAGATTCATGTTATGTTGGTGTTGCTGGAACTACATATTTTTCAAGTGTGATAATACAGCATTAATGAGGCCTTTTCAATGATTACATGATATTTGGATTGAAGGGTATGTTTGTTACCCTCATGAACTTGCACTGGAGATCTTGCTAATAATCTGTTTTGTTGATATGCTACTTTAGTACGGCATCATTATCTACTTGATTATGAACCCTTTTATTTGTCCAGATAAGCCCGGATCAAAAGATTTAAGGTAGTATGTTCTATCGCTTTGCTTATATATATATATATATATATATATATATACATATATATATATATATATATATATATATATATATATATACCGTATATACTCGAACACAAGCCGACCTCGTGTATGAGTCGACCCAATATTTAACCCTCTTAAGCTGGAATTTTTTACTGACTCAAGTATAAGTCTACCCAGCAAAATTAATGGCTGCACTCGGGGCTCAGGAGGCTTTAATGATGGCACTGCATACAGTATTACAGCCATTAAGCCCCCCCATCCCGTAAGTGCAGCCAATAACTCCTCCAGGCCCCCAAGTGCAGCCATTATTCTCTCCCCTTCTTGTAGCCCAGTTCCCATCCCCAACCTTTTATGCAGCCTAGTATTTCCCCCCTTTCCTTGTTAATTGTTGTGGACAGCACATTAAGACCTGTGTTTTCCTTTCTTTAAAGTATCACCTCCCACAGAGTAAATTGCAGCAAATGGGTATGTCACTATTAGTACACACATTACTCATAAGTGTGCTCAGTATTGCCCGTGACTCGTGTACAAGTCGACCCCTATTCTTTTATGAAGTGAATCAGACCTAAATTTCTAGATTTATACTCGAGTATATACAATATATATATATATATATATATATATATATATATATATATATATATATATATATATATATATATATATATATATATATATATATATATATATATCACTCAGACCAATACTTTTTTATTTAGTCATCTGTGTTGGCCTTGTACTGTGCTAGGTAATTCAGCTAACATAATATTTTATTTTTTGTTGTTTTTCATTTTTTTGTAGAAGTCCTCCACAAATCATTTTATAACGTCTGTATTTGTATGATTTTAGCATTATCTGGGTCTTTCACAATTGTGTCTTATTGTTTGTATTATCTTCATTTATTCAGTTTATGCAGTTTTATATGAAACATTGAATATGCATATGTTATAAAAGGTTTGTAAGCAGGAGGTGGAGTTCTAAACTATTTAACTAAACATTCTTACAAAAACTTACCCATGAACTTACCCATGTTGAGCCTTTCCTGATATATAAGTCAAAATACAGGTTTATGCCACTAGTTTATTTCACTGCTCACAACAAAATCATTTGGTGAGCTGTCATAATTTGTAAACTATTTCAGGAGTTTGTTAACTAATGTCTGCCATTGATAATAACTTGGTTAATAACAACTGTAACAGTTTGTATCACTGTCTTTGGTACACATTTTTGTATGCATTCATATTCTGAGAACCAGATGAATACTGATATGTGTTTGATTTGGCCACTCCCCCAGCACCTGCCTTATCTTGTCTATTTGGATTCTTTTCAGGGATTGGAACATCTTCTGTTTGCTTACGAGTATTTGAATGTAAGCCATTGTGGACTGGCTGCGAGATGTAGCTCTGCTATGCCTATACCAGCCCTTTGTAATAAATGTATAGTTCCTTGCTCCCTTATTTGGTAGACGAATGAAATGTAGGTCCCCTAAGGGTCAATAACACAAATATGAGCCTAAAGTAGAGACATGATGCTAAAGTTTCTGCTTGCACATCGAGTGGCCTCGGTTAGAGCAGTCACACGTTCTGTGGAGGAATCCTTGTCATTTTGTGAAATGCAAAATACTGCAAATCCTGTAAAATCCTCCATTCACAAAGATTCCATTAGTGACACCTTTTGAAGTTTTTATCAACTTTTTATGTGTGGGTGTATTGTGTTAGTGCAAGAGGTGTAATACTGATATGGTATAGATGGTGGATGAAATTTTGATGTTGTATGCCAGGAACCAGGAAAAAAATAAAAGAATTAGAGAGTACCAGGAGTGCCAACTGCCAATAGCATAGTATTTTCAGATAGTGGGATACACGTACGAAACGACTACTTACAAACATACTGTAGGTTGCTAATGGCAACCACAATTTCAGGCATGTGGAGAATTCTGTCCCCATGCGGATATGATGACTTCTTCTGGGTCTGTTGAGTTGCTCTTCCGATAAAAATATCACAGGGGGAAGAAAAATAAACTGGGTAAGAGGAGTGCCCCAAAATGTTTGTGTCAGTGATTGGAAATAGGGAACCAGTAATAGGGAACATTTTTACCTCACAATGGAGGTTTAAAAAAGGTTTATTTGACACCGAAACCATGATGTTGGCATTTATAACACAAATGCAGCTTAGAGGAGAACACATAAACCGCTGGGGCCACAGTAAGCATGCTCTTAAAGAGATGATTGCAATGTAACAAACAGAAAAAGAGCGAAGGTACTACTCTTAAAAACCCTTTATTGCATTGTGGGTAATTACATAAAAAACTAGGGGTGGCAAAAAAAAAGAGCCTGGCAGCTGTTTCGCTTCTTCAGAGCCAGTAGAACAATTCTACCCACACTGCAATAAAGGGTTTTTAAGGAGTGGTGACTTCGCTCTTTTTCTTTTTGTTACATTACATATCTTTCAAACTTGGTCTGTAAGAGGACAGTTTGGTGTGTGTACAGCTGGCAAACAATAAGACGACCAACTGATAACAGGTTGCCACATCCAACCAGTGGATCAATTTGACCAACTATCATGCAGATTGGAACATGTGTACAAGTCTTTTGAACAACTTTGGTGTTTTTGAATGCAGACATGTTGTGCAGTTTGTCATTTATTTTGCGCGCAAAGTATTTAAGTGAGTTGGTTGTTTATTTGGTTGGCGTGTGTGTTTGTACTTGTCTTGTAAACAACATGGTGTTTGGTTGGTCATGCCGTGTAGTTAGTTGTGCATTAAGTTGGATGTGTGTATGAGCTTTTAGACTGTACAAACCTAAGTAGATTAAACTTAAAAAAATAATCTGTTGAGTTAACTAATAAACAGACTTATATTTTACTTAGAGCGTGTGTTCCACGATATCAAACACTGTTGCCCCAGGACAGTTTACAACTTTCTCTGCTATCGCAATGAATTTGGCCCCTTTACAGCTTTTGCCTGTTTTAATTTCTTATCACGTTATCCGTATGCTGGAGCTGAGCCATATGTAAACTGGGATTGCATTGCCCCAGAAAAATAGATATATAAATATATACTTAAACATTATTACAAATGCAGATAAATGATACCAATTATTATATGCCATTTAAACCCTTTACTATCGACTGCCAAGTAGTGATGGCTTTCAATAGTAATTCTTTGGTATGAAATTACCGTGTTTTAAAAGCTGTTAAAGCCCTACGTGTGGCTCTTCTAAGCACTCAAAACAATAGTAAAATGCCAGGTGTTATTGTTTCGAAAATACAAATAATAACAGTACCCACCCTGGCTAGTAAAGAAATCAAATAGCTAAATGTGTTCAAGATTACAGAGAGATACTTTAACACTGGCCTCAAGGATAAAAACAAATTGCTGTGCAAATGAGAAGCAATTTTCCATCCTTTTATCTTACAAAAAGTGGACTTTTTTTGCTCTCAAGTTAAATAGAGGAACCCTTTTAACCAGGAGTTTTAAAATACAAATAGCGCAGTCTGCAGAAGGAGCCAAATCTTTAAAAGCATGCAGCTCGATGAAGGGCAAAATCACACAAAGTACTTACTTTAATGCACCATAAGCTGCATGAGAACAGCACTAATGACGCCCAATTACTATGCAAATACTCTATAATTGCACTAATCAAAACGAAAGTATAAAGTACATAAAAATAGGAAGATGCAGGGAACAACTCATATTTGTAACAAAACGCTCACAAAATATGGCAAATATCGTGCTGTGCAGTAAAGTAAGAAAATATTAATATTTCTTTCCTTTGTAGCCTGTATCTTCTAGTAAAGACACGGGGCCTCTGAAAATTACTACAAACCCTGCTTTTTTCTAATTTGGCTTTTTACTGTCTCAGATTAATCAGGCAAGTTAATGATGCAAAAAATTACATTTATATTCTGCTCCGAACGCAGCCTTACTGGAAATTCAGCTCGGCACTCTAGAGGTAAATTGGATTAATGGACTGTCCCTACCAATCTTAATATCTATTGGTTACCAATTAACATATTTCTTTATAGATGAGTCGGTTGAGAAAAAAAAGGGTGCTGAAGAAAAGTGCTAAGATCTGCAGTAGATGTTGTCATTACAGGCCAGTCATGCAGGAAAGCTTCTAGCATTGGGGTCATTATTGCCGTAAATAGGCAACTGGCAGCTGGCACTGTGATCGGTGAACTCTCTTGTTCTACAATCACTAAAATCTTTTATGTCAAGCCGTTAGCTTCATGCCGCAGCAAATTAATAGTAACAAGCGTGCTATTTAAATTAAATACCCACTTTAGCTAAAATGTTGAGTTGGGAAGAACAAGCTGTAAAACTGCACTGACATAACTGGATGCTACGCATAGTGGACCTAAACATATTAAATTATGCTGCATGTAACAATGATGCGTCCATTTGTTACAAATGTCTTTGTGATGTAATAGTCATCAAAGAAGCTAATGATCTGGATAGTGTTATGCCAACTGTGTAAATAGAGAAATAGGGTTTAGCTGAGTGATTATGAATTTATTCAAAAAGGAGGTCTATGGTTCGCCTAGATAAATTATCTTAGACTTCAGCCTAATGGTGTTGGCAGATGGAGAGATTACATAGGCAGGCTGTGCTCTTTTAGGCCAAAGTTACAGACAACTTGTTCAAGTGACTCAAGCAGCTAGTTGACATGCGTTTGGCCAGTGTCTGTAGTCATTGTACATGCTTTTCTTTGTTCTTCTCATAAAAGCTTGATGGCAACTTGTGTTCAGACACACAGTTATATGGTCATTCACATTAACAAGTCATCAACTTTTTTTCACCAGGTGAACATTTTTATTCTTCTGTTTTAGTAAAGTGTACACTGCTTGCAATTGTGTATATCCAACTAAGTTTACAGACTGCTGTGTTACATGGAAGTTTCTATGACACATGCCAACAATATATAGTTACATAGTTACTTTGGTTGAAAAAAGACATACGTCCATCGAGTTCAACCAGTACAAAGTACAACTCCAGCCTGCTCCCTCACATATCCCTGTTGATCCAGAGGAAGGCGAAAAAACCCTTACAAGGTAAAAATTCCTTCCCGACTCCAGATGGCAATCAGATAAAATCCCTGGATCAACATCATTGGCAGCTGATGCATACAAACATTTTAGCAAGACTGACTTACTGACCGAAAAGCCATTCTGACTACTACAAAATTCTCTCAGACCAACATATTATTGTAAAAGCAACCATTGTGCTCTTTAATAGTTTTGCCTAGTTCTCTAATTTTAGCTGATCCCCTTTAACAAGAAACAAAAACAAAAAAACAGTCAACACCTTGCTTTTGTAATGCTTACAGTACATGACTAACCTGCAGATGAATTTGGCAACTGGTTTAAGGGAAATAGGTGTTTGTATACTAATATTAAAGAGAAGCCATCCTAAACTTCATCCAAATCAATAGCTGATACCCCCCTCCCCATGACAAATCTTTTCCTTTTCTCAAACAGATCACCAGGGGACTCTGTATGGCTGATATTGTGGTGAAGCCCCCCCCCCCCCTCCCCCCGCCCGGACAATAATGCTGACATCACACTGTGGGAGCCTTGTTGCACTGTGGGAAATAACAGTTGTTTCCAACTGCTAAAAAAGCAAGCAGCAGCTACTTCCACTGACAACACCTGCCAGCAGTACAAATGTCGCAATGTGATAAATGTCAGAATGTAAATCAGGGAGAGGAAAGATTTTACAATGGGCAAACACTGACTAAATCATTTATAAATAAGTATTGTAAAAATTAAGCACTTTTTTAATTACGTTATTTTCACTGCAGTTTCTCTGTAAGGTTATTGTTACTATTTGGTCTGTTAGTGGATCATTATAATCCAAGTAGATTGTAATGCATATTAGGGGGGTCTTACCATGATACCAGTGTTGTCAGTTTTCTTTAACAAAGTACCACTGAACCATGGTGGCTCATTAAAGAAGACAGAAAGTTAGGGCATATTCACAGTGGGACACAGCATTACAACGCAACGCAAAAAAAGGTGGTAATGCACAATAATGCTGCGTTACCGTGGCATACAGTAGATACAGTGGAGTGTTATAATTTAAGTAGGCCTCAGTTATCTGGACTGAGTTTTAGGTAAAAGGCTTGTTCACAGAGTATACCTTTAAAGAGTTTTCAAAGATGCAGGCAGAAGCATCTCAGTGTCTGCTTGAAGCAGATGATACAAGCAGATACTTAGAACATGTTCCTGAAGGAAGGCCACAGGCCTACACTGCCCCAGACAAATGGACTACGAGAACAATCAACATAGGCCATATTTACAAAATATCACATTCCTGTATGTAAGTGAAAGGCATCATGGAATATTAATCGAGTAGGTGGGTATTAAGACACCACGAGGGGTCTAAGCCAATAGTCGGTTCTGGGGGAGGGCTCAGATGAGGTCACATTTAACTCTTTCCTAGTCAATATTAAAGGGCTGGATGGGCCAGCGGAGGGCATTCTTACTCTTACTTTCACGCTCTCCATCTACTGACTTCTACTGACTGGAACCATAATTATTTCCTTTCTTTATGTAAGCTGATATAATGTATGCTGTATATACCCAGTTAGATGTAACTTAGAATAGAAAGAAGACCTGATTACCTTCAACAGGAAGGTGATCAAGAGCTTGTAACGCAAAGGGACTTAAAGAAGAATCTGCTTGGCTAAGATATGACGAACTGTATCTGTATATCTGTGTATTGAATAAACTCCTTGTACTTTGAAGACGTTTGAGAACGGTCTATCTCCTATAATGCTTGCTGTGTGGAGAGTCAAGTTATCTCACAGTTGGTGAGGTGCAACTCTAAGAAGTTGCTGGTGTCGAAACAAAAAGGTGATTTATAACATGGAGCATACAGGTAATGAAAAGTATGCCTCTCTGTATCTGTTTAATGTCTGCATTTAGAGGTAATGCACTGCAAGCAGTGAGTTACCACCACGCAACATTTACAATGCAATGTATCTGACAGCAACTGATATATAACTGACAGCAACTGATATATTTCAGTTCTGACAAAATGTTGTCAGAACTGGAAGGGATCATTGTAAGAAGAAAATGGTGAGCTTCTGAGAGGAACTGATGGCAAGGTGACTATGTAATGTTCATTTGAAGTTACCTCATGTGTTTATTTTAAATAATTTTACTCAGTACAGGTTCTCTTTAACGTCGCACTGTCTCACCAGGGCCCAGGAGAGTACTGTTATGGGTAGCCATCAATGCTGCTTTGGTGGCAAGCCTATGTTCTATCACTTAACAGTGTTAACACCAGCCTGTTTGGTGGTGTTGTTTTTATTATATTTTTAGTTTTCATTGTTGATTTTTTATGTAGTAAAGGTTATAGCAATTATATGAATTGGTGCATAGCTGTAAAGTAAAAGGTAAACTTAAAAACTGTTTAATGTATTGGAGATTAAAAGAAAAAAAATGTACTTGCAAATGTCACTTTTTCCTGGCTAAACATATATATTTGTCTCTACAATGTATTATATGGGTAAACACAATAGGGATTGCTTTTAAGAATCAAATGACACCAACTTTTCTGTTATCTTATTTATAAAACAAATAACTCTAGGAGCTTAAAGCAGTCCTGTACTCAGAACTTCTTCTCTGCTCTAAAACATATGTAACAGCATAATAACCTTTAAAGAAAAACATTTCTTTCTGACAGCTGAAACAAATCCTGTGCTTTCCAATGAGCTTATCTGACTAATTTCCCATGGCAGTCAGGTGACACGGGGGAGAGATCAAATTGTAACCTGTGATTAGACACAAATGAGGGGGCATTAGACAGGCTAAACTCTCTAAATACAAACAGGGTGCATTTCTCTGTTTTCCTTCTGTCTGGTGCAAGAGTTCAAGTCCACTTTAAAGAAAACCTATACTGAAAATTAAAAGTCAAAATAAACATACACAAGTCATACTTGCCTCCCGTGCAGTCTACTCCTCAATCTATTTTTCCTCTCCTGCGTCCTGTTTGTCCACTGTGATTAATAGAATTCTCAGTCCTCCATTTTGAAAATGGCCATTACACCATAACAGCTTTCTGGTCAGCACACAGTTAAACTGTAACATCGCCCACTTGAGCCATAGGGAAACATGGACACATCAGTTCTCCTCTCAGCTGTAACTGACAGCAACGGATATATAACTGGCAGCAACTGATATATTTCAGTTCTGACAAAATGTTGTCAGAACTGGAAGGGATCACAGTAAGAAGAAAATGGTGAGCTTCTGAGAGGAACTGATGGCAAGGTAACTATGTAATGTTCATTTGAAGTTACCTCATGTGTTTATTTTAAATAATTTTACTCAGTACAGGTTCTCTTTAAGAATAAAAGAGGAAAAATAAATGGTGCCAACGTCTGTCAGCGCGTATCTCCGCCCCTCTCAGTCTTCCTTCACTGAGAGGGGCGGGGGAGAGGCTGCGATGCGCCGCTGATAGACGTGACTGGAGGCAGGGCTGTGGCAGTTAGCCCTGCCTCCAGGAGCGACCAAGTCTGCGACCAAGTGTTGCAGTGGGGGGTTTGGGGGTGAAGGGACCCCCGTTTAGCGGTGCGATAGCGGCGGTTTAGCAGGGGCACATGTGCCCCTGCTAACTTTGAGCTCTGAAGCGCGATTTATTCTCGCTTCAGAGTCTCTTTAAATAGATATAAACAATGTGATGATTAAACTGCTAAGTATAATTCCAGCATGTAAATCTAAAACAGGTTGCATGCATCATGGAACTGGGTCAGTGAAAACTGTCGGAAGTGTGTTTGACTGATCCAGTTGCAAGACATATACAGTGTATTACCATGTCTTATCAACCAATTCTATTCCAAATAATTCCCTTGGTATTTAGGTATCAATGATAATATGCATGGAACACTTTTTCTCAGTGGTTGTATGTGACTGCCATTCCATCAATATTCTCTTGAAGAAATATGTTGTGTTGGGTTGCAAAATTAGATTTTCATATTACATTAGCAATTTAGGCTAGTAATTTTCTTTTGATTCTGTAAACATATTTACTGTTATGAGACTATAATTATGTACAGAAAACTGAAAAACTGAACAAACATCAACTACTGGTTTCTAAAAATAGTAATTGCCATCACAGAATGATAAAACACATAAGCTCACATGCAATTTTTTCTCCTGAGTTTTCTCCTAGGAGATTGTTTTTCTTCTATTTTAAAATTACTTTTCAGCACTTTACAACTGAAAAAGTACCCAAAGGTACATTAAAAAAAAGTACTGTCAAAATGATTTTTAGTATTCTCTTGCTTGCTGGTGGTTTAAAGGGAATTTTATTGACAATTTGAAAATTATCACTTAGGAGAAAACTAAGAAGAAAAAGGTAATTGCATATCAGCCTATGGGGCTGATTCATTATTGATAGTGCAACGTAACAGCACAAGAAAGCTTTTGTTATGCATGCTAGTCAATCACCATGACTTAATGAGTGCTCTCTGAACGCTACACGCGCTAGTGGTAGCATAGCGTGTGTTACCTGGCAGCAGCTGATGCCTTAATTGGCTGTGCAGTAGTGACGTATCGCTAACACATAGCATGCAGGAAGAACTCATTAAGTCGCGGTGATTGACTAGCGCGTGTAACAGCAGCGTACTTGCGCTGTTACGCTGCGCTATCAATAATGAATCAACCCTATAGACCCTTATTCAATTCACTTTTTCACCAGCAGCAAGCAAGAAAATACTCAGAATAATTTTGATAGTGCTTTTTCACCTATTTTTGGTACTTTTTTAATGGCAGAGTGCTGACATATTGTTTTTGACAACTTGTTTTGAACAGTAGATAAAAAATTATCTGTTAGGCGAAAATTTAGTGGAAAGAGTAAATTGAATAAGGTCCATACTAATTAAACAACTTAATGAAGCCTAATCCTTTGCAAGGAGCTAAATGTTAATGAGCCATAGAACTACTGCTTTAAAAATGGGCGACTAATGGCTTGTTAACAGTGTCAGAACACTTTTGGACTCCTGAGTGCTGGACATTTGAAGTAGTCAGACCCATAATCCCCTACAATTATTTTCCACTTAACTTTAAACTACAATGCTAAGAAACTTGGATGCTCACTGTGGCTATTAAAAACCCGCCAGGAATGTGACATTAAAGTAGTGATTTACTAGATGACTACAACAGAATTAAGTGTAACTTTCAACTTACACTTAACTCCCCACATTCAAAGATCTAGACTTTATGGAGTTCTTCTATAAAAATTAACTTCAGCAGTAACCTGAGCACATTGCTATTTTTTTTTTGCACTGTAGACAATGCAGTACTAATGTTGATGGATAATCAATGAGTAAGTAACAAGGGCTTAAACTAATGCTTAAATTGGAGACTTGATTTAGAGCTTATAGAAGTGATGCATTTATCTTCTTTCTAAGCATAATTGGGCAAATGGGACTCATTAGTTTTAGATGGCAATGTATCTAAAACAAATTAAATTAGCTAAAAAAGGGAACAGTTTTCACTGGATACTCGTCGTCACGTTTTACTTTCACTGCAATTTTAGCTAATTCTACATCATATCCATAGCACTGTAACACGAAATCTATAATGTCTAAACTAGTGTTTCTAAATTCTGGTCCTCAGTAGCTGTGGACAGAGCAAGTTTTACTGATATTTTCACAGAGTGGATGTACTCTTTATTTTGATTTTTAAATATATTAACCTCTTGAGGACCATGGGCTTAAACCCCCCTAAAGACCAGGCTATTTTTTACAAAAAGGGCTACTGCAGCTTTAAGGCCAAGCTGCATGGCCGTACAACACAGCACACAAGTGATTCTCTCCCCCCCCCCTTTTTTCCCACCAACAGAGCTCTCTGTTGGTGGGGTCTGATTGCCCCTACAGTGTTTATTTTTTATAAAAATATTTATCTTTTTTTTATTATTTTTGCCTATTTATTTATTAATTTTTGTTCCCTTCCTCCCTCCCTCCCTCCCCACAGCTGGCCAATCATGGTGATCGGCTGTCATAGGCTTCAGCCTATGAGAGCCGGTCGCTCTCTTATGTCCCAGGGGGACAACCGTGTCACATGGCTGTCCCCAGTACAGCGCTGCTGTAGATCGCAGCGCTGTACAATGTAATTAGACGGCAATTCCGCCATCTAACAGTCTCCTGAGCGGCAATGGCTGCTCGGAGACTGAAGGCAGAGCTCAGCTCCGCCCACTGACAGGAGATGTGCGCGCAGCCTGCACGCGATCTCCTGCACTGCGAGCTCCAAGGACTTTACGCCGATCGGCATTAGGCGGTCCTGGGGCTGCCGCTGCAGCCACGCCCGTCGGCATGACGCGGTCGGCAAGCAGTTAATGTCAGTTGATTTAAAGATAAATCAAAGCATATATGGAGTTTGTTCAGAGATATACACATAGATAAATTATATATAGAGAAAGGGAGAGAGAAAGAGAAAGAGAGAGAGAGAATGTACCTCCCCTTAAGCTGTTTAGTTAATGAGAAAAGCTTCAAATTCTTAGACATGGGGTTTGCCCCCCTAGCTGATATAAATCCACATTGCTTTCTATCTTGTGGGTGGCAAATCCTGGCCTAGCTCCCAACCTCTACAGAAATCGCCCTTGTCCCAATGTTAATTACCTGGGGCTCTTCCCTATCTCAATGGATCTCAAAACAGAGGTAGAAGTAATAGTATAGGGGGCTTACAGACCTCTCTAGTCTATCCTCAATAGGGTGGTTACTTAAAGATGTTGTATCACCAAAGCAAATGCGTAAAAGGGGTTATTCATGATCCCTAAGTATGTATCATAAATGGAATAAAAGACAGGAACACTGGAAAAAAATATTTACAGAAATGAACATACCTTTTTAAAAAGTATTATGTTAAGATCCAGTGATTTTTTTTTTTTGCTGGTGGAGATCATCCTAGACATCAAAATCTGCATTTTTGTTTATTGTTATTTATTTGTCTAACTGTAGAATGTGCCTCTTTTCTATTGATGATGAAGTTGTCTGCACTAACAGCCACGGGGTCTGAGGTTGGATGTCGTAAACAGTTAACACATTTACAGCTGTTGCACAGGTTAATTAGATTTTTGGTAAGGCCCTCACCATACAAGTTATTTTGTTGTTGTAGCAAATTGCTCAGGCTATTAATTTGTTGCTAATCATCCTTTGCTAGAATAAGTAGCTAGAATACCAATAAATGAAGCTACAAATCACTATCAGATACTGATTTGTAGCTGCCAACAGAAACCATCAGGATACATTTGCTGCCAACATGTTAGTCATTGGTACGCACACTGATGAATCTCACACATCAGTAATATTTGAGACAGCAGTTACTGACTAGGGATGGCCTAACATCATTCACAAATTTTACCACAAAAATGAATGAATTGATCGTTTGCGGCAACCCCCATTGACTTTTAAGGCAGGTGAACTTCTAAAACCTTCTTTGCAGCCACAAATGCTTTTAAAGAAAGTGTACAAAGTGTCCAAAAACCCAGACAGTGGCATGACGAAGGGGTATCAATGGCAAAATGTTTGCCAAAAAATGTGTATTTTAAGCAAACGCTTTTTAAACAGTTTTTAAAGAGGTGTCAATGGCTGCCAACTTTAGCAGTCAATAGCAAAGCCCCCTGGTAGAATCACCAAATTTGCAGGGTAGGTTAAGGGCACAAGAAGAAAAAGGATCTTGTTGTTTTTGAGAAAATAGATTTTTAATACTTGAAAGAAAAAATGTTTTTTAAAGTCATCAAAATGACACTTTGCTGCAGAATTCAGAATTGCATTGCTCTGGAGCTTGCTATACTTAGTATAGCAAGTCCGGGGCTGGGAATGGGATTCATGTGAGTGGCACTGTTCTTCTGTCATCAGGGCAGAGGTTTGACGTTTGTGGCATTCTCAGTCATTTGTGAAATTTTAGGATATGGTGCTGGATCATTTCCGAGAAAGCTGTAGTGGGAGTAATGGAAGTTAAGTATTTATGGTTAATTATGATCATTAAATTAATGTGGTTGTGTTTTTATTTAATTTTAAGGCTTCATGGAAATGGTTAAGGAGCACATAAGTGCCTTTATACTCATTTCACCTGGGGAGGGGTAGGGGTGGGAATCTGGGGTTCTCCTTCTTAAAGGGGACTCCCAGATGCCACTACGAACACCCCCAGGGTGTTGACACCCCCATCTCCTCCTCCTGGCACTTGAGGTGGGGAAGAGCCCCTTGTCCATGGATTGGACAAGGGCTCTGGGAGAGAAGGGGAGGCTTGACCGTCCCTCACTTCCAGAGCCCTCCATACCATGGACCATGTGGGCTGGTATAGCTTAGGCTTCAGAGCTCCACCTGACTCAGGCTCCGTAATCTGGCTATCCAAGCCTGCATGGGTAACAATGGGTTAAAGAGGCTTGGCAAGGGGGACCCCACGTAATTTTTTTAAAATTTGACGATAAGATCACACTCCATATATGACGGTAAGGTCGCACCGTGTAAGCATTGGTAAGGTCAACCTTAAAAAGAAACCCAAGGTGTGAGAACTCTGAAAGCTGCCGTATTTATTTCCTTTTAAATGACACAAGTTGCATGGCAGTCCTGCTTATGTTTCTTGTCAGTAGGGTCTAACTCACACACTTGAAGCAATCATGCAGCTAATCATGTCAGATTTATCATAGACATCTGATCCGCATGCTTGTTCAAGGTCTATGGCTTAAACTATTAGAGGCAGAGGATCAACAGGACAACCAGGCAAAGTGCATTATTTACAATGAAATAAACATGTCAACCTCCATATCCTCTCACCTCAGGCTCTCTCAAATCATCTGTGGTACTGAATATGTTTGGTCATTGGACAAAGCAAGAACAGTATCATGCACACTGTGGAACCAAAAGGAAGAAATCTACAGTGAAGTGAAACATAGGCTATCCATTTCTGTGTTTTCTTCCTTTTCAGTTTATTTTTTTATTTTTTAGAAGAATAGTTTTGGATTTTAGAGGTGGACATATTTTTATGTTCATTTTCTTCTCAAGGTGACACCATTTTTTGAGAGTTACAAGGTACCTCTGTATGTTTGTAGGAAGTGTGAAGTAAGTGTTTATTTGGTACACTATTGGTCCTTTTATTATACATGTGGAATGTATTTGTGTTTTCTCGGGAATGTTAAATAAACGATGTCAACCTATGCGCTCCTCTATTTACATTATTTAATGACTTATCTGTATGTTTTTAAGATGTGGGAGGAAAACCAGGCAAACACAGGGAGAAAGTTCAAGCTCCTTGCAGATGGTGCCCTGGCTGGGATTCAAACTGGGTACCCAGCACTGTAAAGCAAGAATGTTATTCACTATGCCACCGTGCTGCCCATTATTGCTGGCTTATCACCTACACATATGGATAATTCAACCTTTCTATAAAATATTGGGAGCACCACTCTAAAAATGCATTACCATTTCTCAAATAACTTTTATTATCTGTAAGAATATAATTTAATCAGTTCAGAAGTGGCTCACTTTATAAACTTGAAAACTAATAATGTGTAATTATCATTTCAGATGTATTCATGATTCCTATCAGAATTAATATATTCAACAATTCATCACATCTAATCACTCTAAATAACATTTAGATTATAACAAAAATGCTGCACTTTGGGAAAATAAAATCTGTATGAAAGTGATAAAAGTCCACTCCTATTGCATCTGTCAATAACACTTGATAAGTATTTTCAATTTGCCCTTTAAATTTGTGTAGTGGTTTGAAGATCACTCAAGACAATATGTAATGTAATGTCTCAGGGTGTGCAAGCTCTAGAAAGTATAGTAATCCCTCGTATGCTACTCTTAGGGTATAAATCAAATTTGTCATCAGTCAAGCAGTTCCTGTACATGGGTATCATACATGGAAATAGCCTTTAGGCTTATGAAGGAAGAAAGATCAGCACCATTTCTTGTTGCTGATATATTGCAAGCCATAGTTTATGACTGAGTGACAAGTGAGTTGTACATGTACTGCTTCAGGCAAATGGACACCATGGTAAAGAGGCGGGCCAAGATGACTGTTTTGTGCTACTAGCAATTTTTCACAGCACAGACATGACACTATGTCTGTGTCGAGAAAAAGTGCTAGTAGCGTGAAACAGCCATCTTGGCCAGCTTCGTTAGCACGGTGTCAACCTGCCTGAAGCAGTACTTGTACAACTCACTTGTCACTCAATCATAAACTATTTCTGGCAATAAATTAGCAACAATTAAGAGTGCCAATCTTTCTTCCTTCCATAAGCCTAAAGGCTATTTCTATGTCTGATACCCACGTACAGGAACTGCTTGACTGCTGACAAATTTGAGTCATACCCTAAGAACAGCATTAGATGGATGACAATACTTTCTAGAACTGCAAGGTAGGGTGACTGAACATCCTATAAAAGAAGAATACAGAGACAACGGGAGCCCAAATGGTGCAGTATGTCGCAAGAATAGTGGAAAGCAAAAATAATTAGGGTACTCGCAAAGGAAGGTTGCACAAGGGGCAACCAACCGCTGAAAGCAGGTGGAGATCTATAAACCCGACTCCACTTGGGTGTCCAGTTGGAGCTGGATTGGGTTGCACTTTTGGAAAAAACAACAAAGGTCCTATCGATGGCAAAGCCACTAGGTACCAACATACACCCCTATCAAAGGAGAGTGAAAAGTACAAAGGGGGTAAGAGGCACCCAGAAATTTAAGTTAAAAACAGCTAAGAATTAAAACAAATAGAGGTGACTTCCACAGGCCGAACAATGTGTCAGAGTTGTTTCAGAGCCAAGTACGGAGCGCCTCTCATACCTGACTCTGATACAACTCTGGCACTTCATTAAACTTGAGGAAGTGGGTGCAGACCCATGAAATGCGTTGCCTGTGCTTAATAAAATTCATATTTATATGAACTTGTCATTACTGAGGCAAGCAATCCCTATTTTTATATTTTTAGCTGTTTTTAACTCGGTTTTATCTACTTCTGTGTGCTTCTTACCACCTTTGTATAATACTTTCTAGAGCTTGCACACCCTGAGACATTATGTTGCATATTGACTTGAGTGATCTTCAAACCACTCAAGAACATCACTTCTTGGCCAGCCTCTGTTCCATGGCTTCAACTTGCCCAGAGCTGTACATGTGCAACTCACTTTTCACTCAGTGATGAGCTATGGCTTGCGTGTGGCCTTCCTTCCTTCCATTTTCCAAATCTTCTTTTGATCTGATCCGAGCATGCATCTGTCTAGCGCAAGGTCTGATGGGTGCAACTACGCAATATTTGCTCCAAAACATCAGTCCAAGTGTCAGTGGCATCTGCTGGGAGTGCCGTCTTCCAGCTTTCTCTTTACACACTTAGGCTCATATCCTATTAAAGTTTTACCTGAGTGTTTTCTAAGCAGACATTTTAAAACCTTATCAATTAAATACCGGTACTTTTAAAGCTCCCCCAAGCAAGAAATTACTAAAAATGAGTTTGATATTCCATGTTTAGTACTTTTTCAATTGCTAAGTGCTGAAAAATTATTTTTTATATAACATTAAAAAAGTATCTCATTGGAGAACACCCACGAGAAGAGTTAATAGGATATGGCCCTTAGCCTTTAGGCTTAGCTTGTCCTTCAAAAATGTCATTATCCATTGACTGCTTGTTTGTGAACTATAGTGGTTTTCAACAAAAAAAAAAGAGTGAAAATTGAGCCTTGCAGATAAAACAAAAATCCAAGAAAAGTGTTTATAACTATATCTTAAGGTGTGCTGCTTTGAATTCAGAGTGTATGAAATGAGTCCAGTGGCTCAGACTGCAGTAATGGGAACATTCCTTTTAAGGTAGAGAAACACTAATGGATGAGATAAAGGATTGATATTTCACTGATATTGATTGTTTATTTATCTTCTTGCACCACAAGATATTATATACATGTTCAGTAGGAATCTAATCTACGAAACTGTTGATTGCATCCAGCTACGGTCAACAGCCCATTGTACTCCCCCACCTTCAATTAGACAAAGAATTGCATTTGCTGATTAGTTTTTGATCAATAAAGAAATTAAACATCAGTTGAAAAGGTCTTATAGATGTTTAATAGATTTGATATTTTTATTGAATCTGCCATTTAACGTTTTTCAAGTGTCAAATATTGTATTCCTTTATTCTTGTATCATAGATCAAGCTGTAATGCTAGGATCTTTGTAAGAGTGAAAGGGATTTTTTATCATTACTGCAGTTTTATCTTATGCATTGTGACATTTTTCATTGTGTCCATGCTGTGATATTGGAAATAACTTAAAGGGACACCCCACCTCTTTGTCTTTCTTTGGACACAAAAATCAGGTTGCTCTGTGAGCCATGAATTAAAATCTAATCAATTGTAGTGATCAGTGGTGCTCGGCAATAAGTTATAGAGAGAATTTAGAGACATAACAACAAAAGTTGTTTAGGTGTTACCTTTAATGACTAACTGTACAAAATGTTTTGAAAGCTTTCAAAACTTTAAGTTTCTTCTTCAGGCATGATACGGAACTGGATCCAAACCGTACAACTCTGATCCAGTTCCATATTATGCCTAAAGAAGAAACTTAAAGTTTTGAAAGTTTGCAAACAAATCTTGTACAGTTAGTCATTAAACGTATCACTTTTGTTGTTACGTCTTTAGATACAAAATCTAAAAGAAAAATAAAACTCATTGCTCAAGTAAACTATCCAATCAAATATTTAACAAACTGTCAAGCTGACTCATTACTTACTAAAAATCTGGGACATACCCTTCTTTGGATGCTTTGGTTCTAAAACTTCCGCTCCACCTCTGGTGCCCAAAATTCCTGCCTTCATGTATATCCACTTGAGGACCGCAGTGTTAAACCCCCCTAAAGACCAGGCCATTTTTATTTAAATTGGCCAGTGCAGCTTTAAGGCCTCGCTGCAGGGCTGCACAACTCAGCACACAAGTGATCTCCCCCCCTTTTTCTCCCCACCAACAGAGTAACCAAGCAGCTTAGGGTGACCCAAACTACTAGGAATGTATAGGGGGATGAAAGGAACCAAAAAGCCCTCCTACTAAAAAAGCAAAGCTTGGTGTAATTGCCTTCTTAAAACAGAAGGAAATTTGCAATAATTCAGTTATAAATGAACATTTGTGGTTACCCACAATGCACACCTACTAAATATGCAAATTATCCCTTTCCGCCCTTGTTAAGCCAAGCAAGCATCCAGAACCGCTGGTTTATAGCAAGCCTATAGCTTTAAGTTTTACACAGCCATACCAAACCCACATGTAGACAGCCTGTTTCGGACTTTTGATCCTCATCAGTACATGGCAGGGATTGATAAGGCTGTATGAAATAGGGCTTGGTCGAGTACAACAGAGTAACCAAGCAGCTTAGGGTGACCCAAACTACTAGGAATGTATAGGGGGATGAAAGGAACCAAAAAGCCCTCCTACTAAAAAAGCAGAGCTCTCTGTTGGTGGGGTCAGATCGCCCCCAGATGTTTATTTATTTTTGTATAAATATTTATTTTATTATTTTTCTACAATTTATTTCTTTTATTTAAAGAAAAAATCCCTCCCTCCCCGCAGCCAACAAATCATGGTGATCGGCTATCATAGGCTTTTGCCTATGAGAGCCGATCACTCTATTGTGTCCCAGGGGGAAAGCAGTGTCACACGATCTACAGCGATCTACAGCAGCACCGTATTATGTTTATAGATGGCGGATTCGCCGTCTAACAGTCTCCGAGCGGCAATCGCCGCTGGGAGACTGAAGGTGGAGCTCCGCCTACAAAGCGGAGATGCACGCGCAATCTCCTGCAAAAGCCAGCCCCAGGACTAGAAGCCAATTGACGTTAGGAGGTCCTGGGGCTGCCACTGCAGTCATGCCCATTGGAGTGATGCGGTCGAGTAGATATATATATATATATATATATATATATATATATATACAGTACAGACCAAAAGTTTGGACACACCTTCTCATTCAAAGAGTTTTCTTTATTTTCATGACTATGAACATTGTAGATTCACACTGAAGGCATCCAAACTATGAATTAACACATGTGGAAGTATAGTACATAACCAAAAAGTGTGAAACAGCTGAAAATAAGTTATATTCTAGGTTCTTCAAAGTAGCCACATTTTGCTTTGATTACTGCTTTGCACACTCTTGGTGGTTTCACACTTTTTGGTTATGCACTATATTTCCACATGTGTTAATTCATAGTTTGGATGCCTTCATTGTAAATCTACAATGTTCATAGTCATGAAAATAAAGAAAACTCTTTTAATGAGAAGGTGTGTCCAAACTTTTGGTCTGTACTGTATATTTATCCAAGAATATTGGTTATGACATCTTAAAGGAGAAGTGTAGTGAGAGGTATATAGAGGCTTCCATATTGATTTCCTTTTAAGCAATACCAGTTGCCTGGCAGCCCTGCTCAGCTTTCTGCCTGCAGTAGTGTGAATCACATCAGAAACAAGCATGCAGCTAATCTTGTCAGATCTGACAAAAATGTCAGAAACACCTGATCTGCTGCATGTTTGTTCAGGGTCTAGGGCTAAAAGTATTACAAGCAGAGGATCAGCAGGATAGCCAGGCAATTGGTATTGTTAAAAAGGAAATATATATGGCACCCTCTATATACCTCTCACTACAGTTCTCCTTTAAGAGGTAAGCCAATTTCCCTCTCTTTTAAACTGTTCTCAACTATTTTATTATATTTTTGGGGATCTCCTACTATGTTTCACCACTTCAGCCCTCAGTCGTTTTCACTTTATGTAGCCGAGCAATGTTCACCTCCCATTTATTAGCCTATAACTTTATCACTACTTATCACAATAAACTGATCTATATCTTGTTTTTTCCACCATCAATTAGGCTTTCTTTGGGTGGTACATTTTGCTAAGAGCTACCTTACTGTAAATGCATTTTAACAGTAAGAATAAGAAAAAAACGGAAAAAAATCATTATTTCTCAGTTTTCATAATTAAAACCCACATATTGTATTTGCCCATTTGTCCCAGTTATTAAACCATTTAAATTATGTCCCTATCAAAATGTATGGTGACAATATTTTATTTGGAAATAAAAGTGCATTTTTTCTGTTTTGCATCCATCACTTATAATAAAAAAAAAAAAGAAATATTTCATCTTTACATAGATATTTAAAAAGTTTAGACCCTTAGGTAAATATTTATGTGTTTTTATTGTAATTTTTATTATTATTATTAAACATTTTATTTGGGTATTTTTGAGAGGGTGGGATGTAAATAGTAATTTTTTAATGTAAATATAGGTTTATTTTTTTATTTTTTTTAATGTAGATGTAGTTTTACTTTTTGGCCACAAGATGGCAACCTTAGTTTTGTTTACATGACGTTACTCTAAGCGGATATAGGGGGACGTAGGAGGCAGAAAAAGCAAGGCTTCCGAGAGAAGCTGTCGCTTTTTCTGCGGGGGAGAGGAATCAGTGATCAGGCACCATGGCCCACTTCATTGATTCCTGGGCTAACGATCCGCAGTCGGGAGCACGTGTGCACACGCGCGATTGGCCGTGGGAGCGCACGGGTGCGCACGTGGACTCCTGGATGTAGCTCTACGTCCAGGAGGACAAAGTGGTTAACAATATAAAGGGATAGACCCTAGAAGAAAATAAGATTTCCTGCTCCTTATGTAAACATAACCTGCCTTAAGCATGAGTACCTAGTTTAAATAAACATCTTTCCACATTGAAGTAACTCTTCATGCACAGCAATTAAGAAAACTTGCTTTTGCAGAATCTAACTTAATCAAGTCTCAGAGAAACCTGGCAACTAATTTACAACCTATTTACACAGGCAGTACTTTTTGCAACTTTTAACATTTTTATTATTGTTTATTGAATTAAGTTCAATCCATTTTTAACCTTTTATTGATGTTCTTTTTTTGTGTTACTTTTTTTTGCCCAAAATCACTGCAAAGGGGGTGTGCCTGTGGTGTATGTATGTTGGTGGAGTTTAGTTTTAAAGGGGAAGGTACCAATTGGTTTAGGGTGATTCTGTGATTCAACATATTGCGGTTTATTAGTAAAGGTTATTATTATTATTAAAGGTTATTATACTTTTATAAAATTAGCACTGTGGATTTATTTGTAAATACTGGGGGCTTGATTTACAAAACGACGCTAACTGTTAGCACGCTGTGAAAAGTGCTTCGTGCGAAATTACGGTTATCACAAATTTTTCATACATTAATGGTCACATTCGCACGATAAATTTGCGTTATCACGCGAACGTTATCGTGTGAAAAATTCACGTTATTTGCGCACGATAACCGTTTTTCGCACGAAACCCATTTTCACGTGAAAACGGGCTAAAACGTGCGAAAAGCCGTGCTAACAGTCGTGCTAACAGTTAGCACCGTTTTGTGAATCAAGCCCAACCTGAGCTCAATTGCTTAGCTTAGCATGACTAGATGGGTGTTTATATCCACTCACAAGAACAACATTTTATCTGAATACATTTGTATGTGTGTGAGTTTAACGAGACTTGAAGCTAAAAAAATATAAGAAGAAAAAAGACAAAATGTTTTATAGCTTCTGCTATAAACATTTCTGAGATTTTATTTGGTTTCATTTGATATAATTATTAACCTTGTATTACATTTAATTCTATCTTACTCAAGGAATTAAACTAAAATGTTGGGTTTATTCTTAGTTTTTTTTATTTTACTACATATACTTTAGCCATAAAAAGGAAAGGTAAAATGATAAAAATCCCTTTTCATAATTGTATCACTCTTCTTACAGTTTCTTTACAGCTTTTTCCTAAATAGAGAGAAGATAGATAAGAGATGGTGAGCAGGCTTCTTTTGTTTCTACTCACTCCAGCAATGTATAGAGCAGCAAAATGTCTTACTGCAGCATTTCAGCTGGTGACAGTTAAGTGTCTGGATACTTCTGCCACAATAAATAAAAAATGCCTTCACCAAAGTTGGTCTGATACAGAATTTAGTGAAAAAGAATACATATTAGTAGCCAGTGATGAGTGAAAATGCCAATTTTATTTTTGCATTAATTTTTATGAAAACAATGTTCAATTTGATTTTGGAGCGAACATGCCATTGAAAAATTGTTTTGTTTTTGTTTTGTTTTTTTATTTTATTATTTTTTTTGCTTTAAAAATTGTCACAGTAAAAATATTGTTTTTCTGCGCTGTCAGGCTTTTCATTATTTTTCACGGTATAAATATCTATTTTTGTGTTTTTGCTGTAAAAATATCAAATTGTTTACGAAAAATGTGACAACATGAAAATACATGCCTATTGTTCATGAAAATTTCTCAAAATTACTTCGGCGAAAATTCGCAAGTAACACTGTTAGTAGCCACATTTACAATTGTTCCTGTAACATACATTATAAAGATACAATGTGTGTAAGCTGCTAAATACTATTACCCGAAGAAGAAAGAAAACATTTGTCAGGACCACTCTCAATAGCTGTGCAAAGCGTATTAGTGTTACACACCAGACTTGAGCTTGATCCTGTGGGAGGCACTACAGAACATGAGCTTTGTACAGATGTGTTGCTCTTGTATACCAGACCAATGCGTACTGTAGCTCTGTGGAGGGGGAAGAATAATAGCATGGGGTACGTTGGAGTGGGTTCTGGTAGGAGTGTTAAGCAGGGGAACAATGTATGCCAGATCTTTAAATGAGCTCAGATGACAATTGTATACAAGGGAATTAATTATGCTTGCAAACCAAGACACCACTGTATATGTATAAAAATACCGAACAATAACTTTATCTATATTTTTAACTTGGCATAACCAATGTATGCGTTTTCATGCAATAACTAAATTAGGAAACAGGCCATATTCATATGAATAACTACTAATCCAAATGGTTTCCAGCATTTTACAATTCATTCATTAAAATAGACATTTGGTCACTTTATTCCAAATGCTACAATAGGAACCTTTTGAGGACCAGAGGTTTATACCCCCCCAGTGACCAGGCCATTTTAACAATTTGGCACTTCACAACTTTAAAAGTTTTTGCTTGGTCATACAATGTAGCACCCAAATTAATTTACCACCTTTTATTCTCACAAATAGAGCTTTCTTTTGGTAGGATGTGATTGCTGCTGAAATTTTTTTTATTAATAAAAAATACATTTAAAAAAAAATTTAATTACCCCCTCCCCCCACCCAATTGGTGCAAATGCGAGCTCCCGTCAAATCTTGCTCCTCGCGAGATGATGCCATATGGTGGCATGGAGGAACATCAGAGCCACTCTGCCACTGCCATATGGCGTTAGGCAGTCGGCAAGTGGTTAAGGCCTAAACTGAGGAAGACAAAGACCCGTATGCAATTAACTTTTTCTCCTAAGTTTTCTCCTAGGAGATATTTTTTCATCTTCTACTTAAAGTAACTTTTCAGCAATTTGCAATTGAAAAGGTACCAAAAAATAGGTGAAAAAATACTATCAAAATTATTTTGAGTATTTTCTTGCTTGCTGGTGATTTAAAATGTGTTTTATTGAAAATTTAAAAAATATCGCCTAAGAAAAAACTCAGGAGAAAAAGGTAATTGCATATGGCCCAAAGGCCTTTACTTAATTCACTTTTTCTCCTCAGGCCCAGTGCACACCAAGCAGTTTTAGCAGCGATCCGCCAACCGCATCCGCCTGTGAAAACGCTTGGCTAATGTATTTCATTGAGATGGTGCACACCAGCAGTTTGAGGTTTTTAGCAAACCGCAAATGTGTCTCCTGCTTATATAAATGAAAAGCAGTCTTCATATTTATCCATATCCCATCCCCCCATGTTTTTATTTTACACTCTGCTTAGATCATCTTTACCCTGGATAAACATCAGCCATTGAGGACATACCCTGTGATCATTTCAATCTAGGTACACTGTGTAAATGTGTTCCATATTTCATTATTTACCCTTTCCCTGAAAAAAATTAAATGCACACATTTATCAAGTTTATTTGTACTAGAAATAAGAGGCAAAAGAAAAATTGCAAGACTAATAGGTTATAATCACAAAGGAAATGACAATTATGCTTAGGAAGATTTTACAATCCATATTTAATCTCTCATGATACGTCTGCATATTGACATCTGCATAAAATTATCAATTGCTTATGTGTTTTGTTTGACTAGTAAATTAGACAATAGATTACAGCTTACAATGAGCCTACAGCAATTCTGTTAATAAGCCTACAGCAATTCTGACTAAAAATTATCCGTATATACACAAAGATAAAATACTTTAAAGTGAAATTCCCCTATTGTTGTAAACAAATTTTTTATCTTTTCAGATCTTTTCTGTCCAGTGGAGAGATTAATGTCAAGTTTTATTTCAGCTTTCTCACATGTACACACGAGTTCCTAGGGTGTTCATACTCAACAAACTGATTCTAGGCTTGAAAAGGTGTGCAATTTAAGATTCCATGAATTTTGGAAATTCATAGTTGGTTGCAAAATTAAATGGAGAGATACTCTTTAACCAGTTCCTGCTATCTGGATGGATGAATGCATCCAGCAGGAGCTGCTTAGCGGCTAGCTGGTTGGATTGATCCATCCAGCGGTGTTGCAGCGGACGCATGCACACACACACACGTGTGCAGCTCGATCCCAGCGGCCATTATAAGGGATCAATTGGTGAAGAGAAACATGCACTTCCCAAACCAATCGAAGCCCTTGTAAATGAATCAACATGCCATGAATCATAAGGCATGTTGATTCATAAAAGATAAAGTATTTAGTAGTAGTAAAAAAAAAAAGCACACTTCCTGGCCAAAAAGTAATACTACAGTAAAAAAAAATAATACATGTAATATTTATTAAAACCATATTAACTCCCATCCACCATAGCTACCATACATAAACACATTAAAAAAGGCAGTTAAAAAAAATACATAAATAGTTAACTTAGGTTGTGATTTTTTTTTAATATGTACGTAATGGGGGTATACTGTTTTTAAAGCATCTAAAGACTTGTAGTTATTAAAGAGACACTGAAGCAAATACATTTCGCCCTTTTTACCTTATTTTTCGCTTCAGTAGTGTCAGCACAAGTAAACCGCTGCATCCCTGCCGCAAAACGAGGGGTTTAGACCCCCAAATCGCCGGGCAAACATCCACGACCAACTTGGTCGTGGATTTTGCTGCGCTGAGAGGCAGAGCTTTCAGCCGCAGCTCTACCTCTCCTGAAGTCAATCGACGCGTGAATCTCCACCTCTCCTCGCCCCTCTCTATGAAGGAAGAGTGAGAGGGGTGGGGAGAGGCGGCAATCCGCCGCGATTGACATCAGGAGAGGCAGAGCTGAAGCTGAAAGCTCTGCCTCTTTCAGGAAATGCTGGCCAGATTGCCCTCCAGGGATTTGGGAGGGTCTAAAGCACTCGTTTAGTGGTGGGGATGTGGCGGCTTACTTGTGCTGAGAGTACTGAAGCGAATTATAAGGTAAAAAAGGCAAAATTAATTTGTTTCAGTCTCTCTTTAATAGGGTAGAAACAGAAAAACATACAGCTTTATTTCCAAATAATATATTGTCGCCATACATTGTACTAGAAACTACATTCAAATGTTGTAATAGCTGGGATAACTGGGCAGATAAAATGTGTGGGTTTTTTTCTATAGTAGAATTGTTTATTTTAAAACTAAAGAGAATGGAATTGGAGAAATTGTGCAATTTTTTTCATTTTTTTTCTTGTATTTCTCTACAAAATGCATAGAAAAAAAAAGTAATTACTGAAATCAAGTACCGCCCCCCAAAAGCCTAATTTTGTGGTGAAAAGGTAAGATATAGATCATTTAGGTGTGATAAGTAGTGAAAAGGTTATTGGCGAATGAATGGGAGGAGTGCCAACAGGTGAAAATTGCTTCTGTCCTTAAGCCTAAAACACCCGTAGGCTGAAGTGAGTAATGTATGAAATTATAATCTTGTGGACCCCTGATATCTGTTTGTGGGGAATTTCAATGAAAATGGGCACTTGCACTTTCTGGAATATGTAAATAAATTTTTGTTACTTTTGGAATATACACAATAATAGTGTGTGTGTGCTTGGAGCAGGTAAGTCCACCTCTGCTTCCTCTTGTTTTAAACGTTTTAGGCCATTTTATCCTTCTGGTGCCTCTGTCTACTTATACAGTTCCTGAGTCCACCCTTGGTGGAGGGGTGTTGCCCCTAATTTCCTATCTACAGAGAGTGACTTCTTAATCCTGAGTGGGGACAGGTCTAATCTCCTTACCTGCTGATATAGTGGTTACCTGGATGGTAACCCTTGTTTGTGAGTATAAATACATACTTACCTTTCATAACCACTTACCAGTACATACTACACTATATTGGGCTCACGGTGTCTCCATTTTGCTGTTAATGAAAATGGGGGTTTACTTAAAGGATCAAAAATACAAGAATGCATTACTTAAAACTTGTTTATGTCTTGTAACTTCTCCTGCAACAGATATGTGGTCTGTAATGGATTTGCAGTTTGGAAAGTTGGGTGCATACAGAACATCCAGTCCATGTTTTTCCTGCCTCTCAGGGCAGTTAAGAAGGACTTAAAGATGAACTCCAGTGAAAATAATGTAATAAAAAAGTGCTTCATTTTTACAATAATGATGTATAAATGATTTAGTCAGTGTTTGCCCATTGTAAAATCTTTTAAATCCCTGATTTACATTCTGACATTTATTACACGGTGACATTTTTACTGTTGGCAGGTGATGTAGCTGCTGCATGGTTTTTTTTGGCAGTTGGAAACAGCTGTAAACAGCTATTTCCCACAATGCAACAAGGTTCCCAGACAGGAAACTGCCAGGATTACAGACCCAAGAGTTTCTTGTGGGAGGGGTTTCACTACAATATCAGTCATACAGCGCCCCCTGATGGTCTGTTTGTGAAAAGGAATAGATTTCTCATGTAAAAGGGGGTATCAGCTACTTATTGGGATAAAGTTCAATTCTTGGTTGGAGTTTCTCTTAAAGCTAGGCAGAGATGGATTTTTGGGAAGGTCACAAAAGCCATGGCCTTGGGTGGTAAATGCAGAAGGGTGGCAGGACTCAGAAGCGATAAGAGGTCACAAGTCAAAGTAAATCATTTCTCCTGGTTCACAGCCACCCTGCTTCTGCACCCAGGCAAACTGTCTGCATCCTGAATTTCAGAGTTCCCTTAATCTCTCTTACAACATGATAATGTGGTGTGATGACAGTCACAGAGTTCTCTACTGCATTGCTATCTCCTGATCATTCCTTCCTTTGTATTATGAGTGGGACATACAAGCTGCTGTGAGGGGTTGTACAGTAGAGAGCAGAACTCCTGATTAGTGAGTTTTCATGCACACATTCAAAGAGAATATCAGCTGCACTTGTTCCCTAGCCTCCAGCTGTTTAATGCCGGTCAGTTGTTAATGACCTGAGCCCTGCATTCCTCCTCTCCCACTCTTATCTTTTCTTCTAAATTAATGTTGTTGTTTTTTTCTTCTAGAGAGGTTGATGACAACAGCAGTCTCTGTGTTAAACCTTGTACACATACAAAGGTATGTGCAGGGGTGAGGCGGATCACCTCACCCCCACGATGACTGATTGTCAGCGCTGCTCCCCCCACCCATCACATGATGTCACGCATGCACCGCTCTGTCATCCCTCTGCTCCCCCACATAGCTACAGAATGTGTTTTCAGCTACACAGTTGGCAGGCATTTGTAGAGGCCAGACAGTGATGTCGCCCAAGAGGATTGGTAAAAAAGACATTTCCAGCTGCACTCCCCAGTTTGTAATTGAGGTGCAAAGATCAAGTCACCAGAGCACAAGGTGACATTCAATATATCTCAAATCAACAGAAGATCAGCACACTCCAAATTAAATGTGGATCATTGTGAATATTTATTGTACAAAACAGTCCTTCACATAGAGAAGTGTCACAGACAGGTGATGGCAACTTGCATTAGATAGGAGTCATGGGACCCCCATAGTCCATCAAAAGCATTCCAGCACAAACCTGGCAATAATGAACAATTGCATAGTATGAAGGATAAATTAGTCAACATGCAGAGAAACGTCACGTGTGCATGTTAAAAAACAGCTGCAACAGACACTGGCCAAGAGCTGTTTCGGGCATGCTGCAAAATGTGCACTCCACCCAAGAGGATCGGGTCTTGATCCCCGACGAGCGACATAAATCAAGAGGTGTGTACGCACCTTTAGACAAGAGTATGAACAATGAAAACAAAAACTGTGCCGATACCTAAATCTGATTTTACTTGAACCTTGATGCAGTTGAAAGTTGATAAATTGGCTAAGGATGGTATTCAGCATTCACACATTTTCTCTATAAAAGCACTAACAAATGCATTAATGTTTTATTAACCATTAATGTAGCCTTTAAACAGCACTGTTATTATATTGAATGAGGCCACAATACTTCCAAAAGTATTTTTAAATAGACTATAATTAAATAATGTTCCACCCTCTATACCCCGTGTTTATCAACAATGCAGGTGAAGATCTGAAGAAAAGACGCATTTGTGAGAACATAAAAATAAATAAAGAGAAAGAATTAGCCAATTAATTAGCCTGGTCATGTAGCTAAGTCTCTGAAAACAACACTAAAATTTACCAGCATTAGGCTCACAGGCTTGTCCTTTGCCCGGAAGATGTCCACAAATGATAAAATTAATGGCATGAATCACAAAGTAAAATTAAATCTAAGGCGAGATAATAACCAGTACATCTGCTGCTTACAGTGTTATTGTACTTTTGGGGTTCACATAGAAACAGTCACTGTTTACATCAGCTTTGTTTCAGGTAATCTCACCACTGACTTTCCATTTATTTTCTGGATATTTGCTTAGTATACAGCACAATGGGCTTAAAGAGAAACTCCAACCAAGAATTGAACTTTATCCTAATCAGTAGCTGATACCCCCTTTTACATGAGAAATAGAATGATTTTCACAAACAGACCATCAGGGGGCGCTGTGTGACTGATTTTTTGCTGAAACCACTCCCACTAGAGGCTCTGAATACCGCGGTACTCCTGGCAATCTGCCACAATGTAACAATGTTCACAGACAGGAAATGGCTGTTTAGAGCTGTCTAACAGCCAGAACAGCTAGAAACAGCTACATAACATGCCCACAGTAACAATGTCACCATGTAATACATGTCAGAATGTGAATCTCGGAGAGGAAAGATTTTACAATGAGCAAACACTGACTAAATCATTTATACATAATTATGGTAAAAATGAATCACTTTTTTTATTACATTATTTTCACTGGAGTTCCTCTTTAACCACCCTGGCGTTCTGATTAAATCGCCAGGGTGGCTGCGGGAGGGTTTTTTTTAAATAAAAAAAAAACTATTTCATGCAGCCAACTGAAAGTTTGCTGCATGAAAGCCCACTAGAAGGCGCTCCGGAGGCGTTCTTCCGATCGCCTCCGGCGCCCAGAATAAACAAGGAAGGCCGCAATGAGCGGCCTTCCTTGTTTTGCTTACATCGTCGCCATAGCGACAAGCGGAGTGACGTCATCGACGTCAGCCGACGTCCTGACGTCGGCCGCCTCCGATCCAGCCCTTAGCGCTGGCCGGAACTTTTTGTTCCGGCTACGCTGGGCTCAGGCGGCTGGGGGGACCCTCTTTCGCCGCTGCTCGCGGCGGATCGCCGCAGAGCGGCGGCGATCAGGCAGCACACGCGGCTGGCAAAGTGCCGGCTGCGTGTGCTGCTTTTTATTTGACGAAAATCGGCCCAGCAGGGCCTGAGCGGCAGCCTCTGGCGGTGTTGGACGAGCTGAGCTCGTCCAGACCGCTCAGCAGGTTAAACAGTTATAGAAAGCTTTGCATTCTGGTGGTATCAGTTATTGAGTATGCATATAATAAATTAGATTACTTAGCACATAAATAAGTCTGCCCCCCTTTTCTGCCCACCAACAGAGCTTTCTGTTGTTGGACTCTGATCGCTGCTGCCATGTTGAGTTTTTTTTATTATTTGTATTTGTATTTGTAATAAAATCATGTTTTTTCTCCATCTCCCCCTTCATCCCCCTGATATCCAATCAGGATGATCCTCTCTCATAGGCATCAGCCTATGAGAGGGGATCACGTTTGGAGCCACTCCAGGGGGCAAACCAAGTGGCAGGGTTGTCCCCAGTACAGCCCTTCAGTAGATCGCAGCGCTATACAATGAAAATAAGTGGCTGTTTTGTCCCCTAGTAGTCTGCCAGCAACAATCGCCACTGGCAGACTGTTGACGGAGCTCCACTCCGTCACTCAAGTGGAGATGCGCACACATACACGCGCGCCATCCCCGCTGGTCTCCACCCACAGGACTTGACGACTTTCGGCGTTAGGTGGTCTTGGGGAAGCCACCTTGCAGCCGCTGATCAGTCGTAATGTGATCACAGCATAGTAAGTAAGTAAAGTCAAGCAAAGTTATAATAGTGGCACATTCACAGTGGTGTGTTGCAGTGTGGCATAACGGTCAATTTGTAATGTGGCTTGCTGCAATGCAATGTACCACCTATGTGACATTCATAGTGCGGCAACTGTGGTGTGGTATAAAGGCATGTGGCCAAACACAGTAATGCATGCTTTTCATTGACATATGCTTCACTGTATATTACACAATGTACAGATAACGTGCAGCACCACTTTCCCATTCCGTTGAGTTCCTGCTGTTACATGGTCTACATTCTATAACATACTATTGACATGCCATCTTTTTGATGAGTGAGTTGGGCATATCTGGCTAGCCACTCTGAAATACATACATGATCTGTTCACTCCTGTAGGCTTTCGTGATTTATTATTCAAAGGTATATTGTATTCTTTTGGGAGCTGTGGAACCGGCAATTGCAGCTTAATAGGTAAACCAATCACTTATAATTTTATATTGCATTTAGTGCTTTAGTGGTTGCACATGTCATCCATTTGCTTTGTCCCTCTAAGGAAATGGATTAAATAACAAAACCAGTGTCATGCATTTACGGCTAGTAAAAGAAAAAAAACACAAAAAAACCCTCTGAGATTAGATACCACATTGACAACAATTGTAATGGATTTGATTTGTAAAGCGCCTTGCCTGTTAGCTATCACATTGATAATCAATGCTCTTTAGTACTAGTGTGTTTGAGACACATAACTATAGAATAAATTCATTAATGGTACCAGCAGGTACTCTGCTGTGAATAACATCTCTAATTGTTGATCACCATCCTTGTTCTATGGATGAAATTTGAGCTGTTTTTCTTTTTGACGATTTGAACTTTTTACTATTAATATCATATTTCTGATTTGAATTGATAACTGTAATAAAAATATGAATTTTTGACACGTCATAATCAGACAGTTTGATGTATTAGAACATACTTTACTATAATGTACTTTTGTAAAAACACACTTCTTGTGTGAGTAGCACATGCATAGCTTTAATATTTGTAATGTCTACCTGTAATTTTGTTTTTTTCAAAATAAATGATCTTCAATTATTTTAAAAGGGGATCTACTGTATCTGTACTGAATATATCGCTTCTGAAGAGACATTACGATATAGAACATATATTGTGTATAAAGATTAGTTTGTTCTAAAATAATTTTTCTTGCAGGCTTAGAATAGCCCTGAGCAGGTGGTACAGTATCCCTGATTTTACCATCAATTGCTTGTAGTGCTTTTTTGTATGTATATACCCTTCCTGATCTGTCTCTTTAACTGAATGTCAGCTGGCTGTTAGATGTACATTGTGGCCCGGGAATGTTGGGTAGTCTATGGACAGCATGGTGGCGTAGTGGTTAGCACTCTCATCTTGCTTCCAAAGACATAGCTAGGGTTTTCAGCGCCCAGGGACCCACATCTGGACAAAATGTGCATGACCACACATCAGAATGTGGACTTGGTCATGGATGAAGTCAAATGTACAAATGCTGTTTAGATAGCCAAATGTGCCCCTTCTCCTGCTCAGATAGCCAGATGTGCCACCCTTCAAACAGCCAAATGTACCCCCCTTTAAATAGCCAGGTGTGCCCCCTTATAGATAGCCAGATGTGCCCCCCTTACAAATAGCCAAATGTGCCCCCCCTATAGATAGTCATATCTGCCCACCTTCCCCCACTTAGATTGTGAGATGTGCCCCCTTATAGATAGCTAGATGTGCCCCTTATAGATAGCCAAATGTGCCTGCCTATAGATAGCCAGATCTGCCCCCTTTCCCCCATTTAGATAGTGAGGTGTGTAATATAAATAGCCAAATGTGCCCCCCAGACATGTCCTGCTTTTTCTGCCGCTGTTAACGCTTCTGTACTCCTCTACAGAAGCAGGGAGAAAAGCAGGGGCAATTCGGGCAGCCAGTGATCCACCTTTCATGCATGTGGAGATGCAGCGGCCATGCTGAGCCCCCTTACATGTGTCCCCCCTTGCCCACTCATAGCTACTCCTTTGCTTGCAGCACTGGGCCACCATTTCGAATCCAAAACAGAAGATGAAAAATGATCTCCTAGGAGAAAACTTAAGAGAAAAAATGAATTGGATCAGGCCCAATAAATTAGATAAATAAACTATCATAAACAGATCAAACATACAGAAAATAGTCTGAACGCATGACTAATAATGTTTAAAATGCTACCTTTCATTATAGCATTATTATGTGGATATTATCAATATAGTAATAGTCAAGACATCAATAAAAACACCCCAAATGTATATATATATATATATTAGTTATAGATGTCTAGGATAATTCCCACTAACGTAATTGTGCAGCTGCTGTTCCCAATTCCCACTAATATTAATGTGTGAACATTTTGTTTACACAATGGACTATCCAATCTCCCCCGGCCTTTTCCATCACAGGTAACATTTAAAGACACAAAGAATGTAAGAGAGTCCAGTGAAGGCAATTTCTGATACACAGCTTGTGAGCCTACTCTTTATACCGAATCATCATACATACATGAGAATTTGACTGCCTGAAATGTGTGCATGTGATCTTTTCAAGTCCCAGTTTAATGTCAGTACAGGTGTTCCCTATCCTCTCCACCTGAATGGTATTGGGTTAATAACCATTGGCTGGTACTGGATTTTTTATTTTTTTTTGCTGAATGTTATTTTATTTATCCACTGTGGACTTTAGCTTTTATGATACACTTCCTTCATGTTATTTGTCCTCAGTTTATTTCTGATTCTAGTGAATCCAAATAATATTGTCTGAAGAGAAGGCAGTGAGCAGTGCCACTCCTAAATAAATCAAAACCATAACAATCAAACACATAACGATTATACCAATACACATTTGGCTTAAAAGCGGCTGCTGAAGAGTCAGCTGGAAAGATGCCTGTTAACCAGCACTTGTTTATACCAACAGTGTCTGCCGTAATTGTAAAGCACTCTAATCTGAAAAACAGAGCACACTATTCCCCACAGAGCGTTGCGTGCCAAGTCTGTGAATAAATGCCTTGACTACAAACACAAATGTGCACCAAATGCACTAAGACTCCTGATTGACAGGTGAGTAATGCAGAGAAGAGAGAGGCACAAAACTTCATTATTGCTACATTCAGTTCAGCAAACTTTGCTGAAAATACATTAACCTAAACCACCCTACGTTTCTATGAACACAACAGCTTTTAGACTGGATCACCAATACATTGCAGGAATCCGGTGACAGACTACAACACCTGTCAGATGATTTATTGCAATTTTGAAGAGGAAATAAAAATGTACCACACTTCTTTCACTTTTAAGGGTATTTACCCTTGTTTCCTAGCTTAGAGCTAACAATGTATGGCCTGACAAAACTTCCTATTTCCCCTTTGTCAGATGGATTCCTCAAAGGTATGAACAGTCAATGTGCTCTACCTGGCACCAGAATAAGTAGAGAGAGGAAACATTACCGACAAGAACACACAAAGGACTATTCGCCCTTCTTAAACCATACAGTAATTGTATAGACACTAAAACAGGGGTGGAGGCACCCAATGCATAAAAGATGGGCTAATAAAGCTGTTGATCTTATAAACAAAGAGGTAGTCTTACCTCTTTTGAAGAATTTGGACCAGCCTATTGAAAAAAGTTTTTAATAAAATCAAATTGACAATACGTTTTGCAGGTGCTTGCCCACTTCCTCAGGTCAGTGAAAAGAAAGTTGCCTTAAATGCTATGGCTGTGTAGCAAGCATGAGTGCCTCTATTTAACTGTATAGGGTTGCTTCCAGCTGTATGGAATGAAACTTTCATAATGCCTCACTTCAGATAAATGCATGGAGCATTGCAAATCATTCCTTTTTTCCTCAGTGAACCAGAATATAAATTCAAAGCTTTTGGTTTATAACATATATATGTATACCTACATTACAAACAATCTCTGCAGCTTACATACAGACATTTCAGGATGCTTAACATCTATTAGCACAAGATATGGATCCTGCTGTGAGGCTTTAAGAGGAGAGACCTCTCACAGTTATGGTTACTTAGGGCCACCAGGTTTGTATAGTGAAAAAAAAAAAAACTAGGCTTAAACAAAAGTACTGTTAAGTACAGAGTTGCCATCTTTAGAGTTTATTATAACTAATAAAAATAAATTGCATACCATCATGGTGAAAACACATTTCACATTTGTATTGGTTTTTAAAGAAATACTAAGGCCCTGTTCAGACTATGCGTGTTTGCAGAACGCATAGAGATGCAAAGAAAACGCAAGTTGAAAAACGCATGTGTTTGTATGCGTTTTTCTTGTGTTCAAATGCATTTTCTATTGCATTTTTCACACAGGAAACAGAAAAGAATTATGGGAAACGCAGAGAAAACGTACGCAAAAAACGCAATAGTACGCGTTTTGATACTCGTCCATTGACTTTCACTGCGTCCATTTCTGTGGGTGACGCACAGAACTACGTGCAGCAATGCGGATGAGAAACGTATGCGACGTATAGGCATACATGTAAACGAGGCCATTAGAAAACATTAGTAGCCGTTTCTATGCGCAAAGTCTGCCCGTACGCGTTCTGGAAAAATGGCTAGGAGCACGCATAGTCTGAACAGGGTCTAAGGCAAGGTGAAAAAGTATGCTTTAACTTACATGGGGTTACTTCCAGCCTCTTCTAGTTTTGAAGGTCCCTCGCTGTCCAGAGGCAGATTAAGGTCAAATGGGGCCCTAAGCAAAATAGCAGATCTGGGCCCCCCTCCCTCAAGCTACCTCATGTTCCCCCTGTGCCAACTTGTGTCCCAGTGTCCCCTCTGTTCCCCCTGTGCATCCCCTTGTGCCACCTCTTGTGCCACTCTGTTCCACCTGTGTCCACACTGTAGTTCCTGTGCCACCTCGTAGCCCCGGTGTCCCCTCTATTCACCTCATCACTCTTCCTCACAAAACACACCGTCATGGCTTGCCACACCACAACACACAGAGACACTGCCTGCCACACTACAACACACAGAGACACTGCCTGCCACACCACAACAAGACACTGCCTGCCACACCACAACACACAGACCCTGCCTGCCACACCACAACACACAGACCCTGTCTGACACACCACAACACACAGACCCTGCCTGACACACCACAACACACAGCCTTTTACGCCACAACACACAGACCCTGCCTGACACATCACAACACACAGCCTTTATCAAAACAACACACAGACCCTGCCTGACACACCACACCCCACAGACCCTGCCTGACACACTACAACACACAAACCCTGCCTGACACACCACAACACACAGACCCTGCCTGACACACCACAACACACAGCCTTTCACACCACAACACACAGACCCTGCCTGACACACCACAACACACAGACCCTGCCTGACACACCACAACCCACAAACCCTGCCTGACACACCACAACACACGGACCCTGTCTGACACACCACAACACAGCCTTTAACAAAACAACACAAAGACCCTGCCTGACACACCACAACACACAGACCCTGCCTGACACACCACAACACACGGACCCTGCCTGACACACCACAACACACAGACCCTGCCTGACACACCACAACACACAGCCTTTCACAACACAACACACAGAGTGAGTCAAGAGAAAAGCTTTGTAAAATAATCAAATTATATTGAAAGTCATAACCTAGATTTCTTTACCCCTGCCTGCTGTCCTTACCACCTTTGCTTTGCAGATAATAACTGGGAGATCCCTGCCAGCTAGTTGCCTGGGACTAGAGATCGAGAGAGGAGGCTCATGCAGGGAGGGGTAACATGAGACAGTGTCAGAGACGGCTTTTCCCCTGAGACAGTGTCAGAGACAGCCCTTTGAAAAGATTTGAAAAGACGCTTGAGTAGATAGAAAGCCTGCTGACTGCTCTCTTCTCCTGACTCATACTGAAGCTCATATGCCTGTGATGGGAGGAGAGGGCATAAAGTTCGGGGGAAACAGCCATGGCAGAGATAGGCAATGCAATCTTGCAGGAAGCCAAGCAAGGGCTGCTTCCGTCAGAGCAGAACTCGGCTTCCTGCTGTTGCCTGGCACCACACAGACAGCTCAGCGGCAAAGGGCTAAACCAATAACTGGGGGGAGCAGAACTTTAACAGTTAAAAAACAAGCAGCTCCGTTATACATTGCTCTTCCCACCATTTGCACCAGGACCACAGGAGCCTTGCTGGTATTAGGAGCCAGCAGCTAGTGCACCAGGGCAGGAGTACATGCTTATTGGGCCCCTTAGACTCTGACAGGGCTCCAATCAGGTGCTTGGAATGATTGGTGGGATAATCCGGCTCTGTCGCTGTCCTCCTGGTCCCCTCTGTTGAATTACTTTCACACCCAGTAAGTCAGTGTGTTGGCTGGGTCGCACACTACTGAGCATGCTCTGCCCTGGCAGTGTGCCACCTCTTGTGCCACTCTGTTCCACCTGTGTCCACACTGTAGTTCCTGTGCCACCTCGTAGCCCCGGTGTCCCCTCTATTCACCTCATCACTCTTCCTCACAAAACACACCGTCATGGCTTGCCACACCACAACACACAGAGACACTGCCTGCCACACTACAACACACAGAGACACTGCCTGCCACAATACATCGAGACACTGCCTGCCACACCACACCACACAGACCCTGCCTGCCACACCACAACACACAGACCCTGTCTGACACACCACAGCACACAGACCCTGCCTGACACACCACAACACACAGCCTTTTACGCCACAACACACAGACCCTGCCTGAAACATAACAACACACAGCCTTTATCAAAACAACACACAGACCCTGCCTGACACACCACACCCCACAGACCCTGCCTGACACACTACAACACACAGACCCTGCCTGACACACCACAACACACAGACCCTGCCTGACACACTACAACACACAGCCTTTCACACTACAACACACAGATCCTGCCTGACACACCACAACACACAGACCCTGCCTGACACACCACATCCCACAGAACCTGCCTGACACACTACAACACACAAACCCTGCCTGACACACCACAACACACAGACCCTGCCTGACACACCACAACACACAGCCTTTCACACCACAACACACAGACCCTGCCTGACACACCACAACACACAGACCCTGCCTGACACACCACAACACACAAACCCTGCCTGACACACCACAACACACGGACCCTGTCTGACACACCACAACACAGCCTTTAACAAAACAACACAAAGACCCTGCCTGACACACCACAACACACAGACCCTGCCTGACACACCACAACACACGGACCCTGCCTGACACACCACAACACACAGACCCTGCCTGACACACCACAACACACAGCCTTTCACAACACAACACACAGAGTGAGTCAAGAGAAAAGCTTTGTAAAATAATCAAATTATATTGAAAGTCATAACCTAGATTTCTTTACCCCTGCCTGCTGTCCTTACCACCTTTGCTTTGCAGATAATAACTGGGAGATCCCTGCCAGCTAGTTGCCTGGGACTGGAGATCGAGAGAGGAGGCTCATGCAGGGAGGGGTAACATGAGACAGTGTCAGAGACGGCTTTTCCCGTGGGACAGTGTCAGAGACGGCCCTTTGAAAAGATTTGAAAAGACGCTTGAGTTGATAGAAAGCCTGCTGACTGCTCTCTTCTCCTGACTCATACTGAAGCTCATATGCCTGTGATGGGAGGAGAGGGCATAAAGTTCGGGGGAAACAGCCATGGCAGAGATAGGCAATGCAATCTTGCAGGAAGCCAAGCAAGGGCTGCTTCCGTCAGAGCAGAACTCGGCTTCCTGCTGTTGCCTGGCACCACACAGACACAGCTCAGCGGCAAAGGGCTAAACCAATAACTGGGGGGAGCAGAACTTTAACAGTTAAAAAACAAGCAGCTCCGTTATACATTGCTCTTCCCACCATTTGCACCAGGACCACAGGAGCCTTGCTGGTATTAGGAGCCAGCAGCTAGTGCACCAGGGCAGGATTACATGCTTATTGGGCCCCTTAGACTCTGACAGGGCTCCAATCAGGTGCTTGGAATGATTGGTGGGATAATCCGGCTCTGTCGCTGTCCTCCTGGTCCCCTCTGTTGAATTACTTTCACACCCAGTAAGTCAGTGTGTTGGCTGGGTCGCACACTACTGAGCATGCTCTGCCCTGGCAGTGTGCCACCTCTTGTGCCACTCTGTTCCACCTGTGTCCACACTGTAGTTCCTGTGCCACCTCGTAGCCCCGGTGTCCCCTCTATTCACCTCATCACTCTTCCTCACAAAACACACCGTCATGGCTTGCCACACCACAACACACAGAGACACTGCCTGCCACACTACAACACACAGAGACACTGCCTGCCACAATACATCGAGACACTGCCTGCCACACCACACCACACAGACCCTGCCTGCCACACCACAACACACAGACCCTGTCTGACACACCACAGCACACAGACCCTGCCTGACACACCACAACACACAGCCTTTTACGCCACAACACACAGACCCTGCCTGAAACATAACAACACACAGCCTTTATCAAAACAACACACAGACCCTGCCTGACACACCACACCCCACAGACCCTGCCTAAAAAAACTACAACACACAGACCCTGCCTGACACACCACAACACACAGACCCTGCCTGACACACTACAACACACAGCCTTTCACACTACAACACACAGATCCTGCCTGACACACCACAACACACAGACCCTGCCTGACACACCACATCCCACAGAACCTGCCTGACACACTACAACACACAAACCCTGCCTGACACACCACAACACACAGACCCTGCCTGACACACCACAACACACAGCCTTTCACACCACAACACACAGACCCTGCCTGACACACCACAACACACAGACCCTGCCTGACACACCACAACACACAAACCCTGCCTGACACACCACAACACACGGACCCTGTCTGACACACCACAACACAGCCTTTAACAAAACAACACAAAGACCCTGCCTGACACACCACAACACACAGACCCTGCCTGACACACCACAACACACGGACCCTGCCTGACACACCACAACACACAGACCCTGCCTGACACACCACAACACACAGCCTTTCACAACACAACACACAGAGTGAGTCAAGAGAAAAGCTTTGTAAAATAATCAAATTATATTGAAAGTCATAACCTAGATTTCTTTACCCCTGCCTGCTGTCCTTACCACCTTTGCTTTGCAGATAATAACTGGGAGATCCCTGCCAGCTAGTTGCCTGGGACTGGAGATCGAGAGAGGAGGCTCATGCAGGGAGGGGTAACATGAGACAGTGTCAGAGACGGCTTTTCCCGTGAGACAGTGTCAGAGACGGCCCTTTGAAAAGATTTGAAAAGACGCTTGAGTTGATAGAAAGCCTGCTGACTGCTCTCTTCTCCTGACTCATACTGAAGCTCATATGCCTGTGATGGGAGGAGAGGGCATAAAGTTCGGGGGAAACAGCCATGGCAGAGATAGGCAATGCAATCTTGCAGGAAGCCAAGCAAGGGCTGCTTCCGTCAGAGCAGAACTCGGCTTCCTGCTGTTGCCTGGCACC
The DNA here is from genome assembly GCF_040937935.1 of Hyperolius riggenbachi. Classification (NCBI taxonomy): domain Eukaryota; kingdom Metazoa; phylum Chordata; class Amphibia; order Anura; family Hyperoliidae; genus Hyperolius; species Hyperolius riggenbachi. The sequence goes on from NC_090650.1 coordinate 111,650,410, forward strand.
ACACAGACACAGCTCAGCGGCAAAGGGCTAAACCAATAACTGGGGGGAGCAGAACTTTAACAGTTAAAAAACAAGCAGCTCCGTTATACATTGCTCTTCCCACCATTTGCACCAGGACCACAGGAGCCTTGCTGGTATTAGGAGCCAGCAGCTAGTGCACCAGGGCAGGATTACATGCTTATTGGGCCCCTTAGACTCTGACAGGGCTCCAATCAGGTGCTTGGAATGATTGGTGGGATAATCCGGCCCTGTCGCTGTCCTCCTGGTCCCCTCTGTTGAATTACTTTCACACCCAGTAAGTCAGTGTGTTGGCTGGGTCGCACACTACTGAGCATGCTCTGCCCTGGCAGTGTGCCTCCTCAAATGCTCTCCTGTTGTTGGCAGCATTCTGTGCTGTTATGAATCTTAGCGAGTGCAAGATGCTCCTTGCCATGGGAACTTGGATTAGGAGGCATGGTAGTGCATGACCCAGCTGACACACTGATTTTAAAATGTATTAATTAAGGAGACCAGGAGGACAGTGAGGGACATTCAAGACTACGGACGCTAGAAGAAGTGTCAAATAAGTAAAAGCATGCATTTTTGCCCTGTCTCAGTATTTCTTTTAAGTAGTATTGTCATCTTTAATCTAAAGCATTAACAACAGCATAAAATCAATAGTTAAACCCATCTGACTTGTTTTCAAGGGTTAATAAAACTCATGCTTTACACTTTATTCAGCTGCTAATTGATAATCCCACCATTCTGCTGTATCTGGGGTGGGGGTGGTGGTAGGGGGGACTTTATCTGTTTTGTTTTGTTTTTGCTCACTAATTACTTCTCTAGGAGTACAATTGATAATCTGTTGTGCAGCCGGGAATTGGATCAGTCAGCTTCAGTGAGATGTTTTAACAAGCATCTGTTTTGCACAGCATTTTAGTAAGGGGGCTTTAGGTCCTTTTTAGCCCCTTACACACTCCTAGGAAATCCAGTTCAACATGAGCTTGCTGGGTAATCTGTTACTTTAGGAAGCTTTTAAAACTGAAAATCTGAGACATGAAAATGCAAAAGAGACATGGGCAAAAATTATAAATTTTTCCCACAAAAGCAATTCCCTGTCAATGGATGTGGCTTTTTCTCCTGTGTACTGTTATACCTTGGTTAATATTACCAAAGACAAACTGGGTGATTTGGGGACATTTTAGGGAAAACAGACGTGAGTAACCCAACCTAGTTTGTACCTGCCTGCGCAGTACAGCCCGGAGGACGTCCAATGACGTCAGCGCGCCGGCGTGGGACGCAGAAGAGCCCCGCCATGGAGCGCAGAAGAGCCCGACCTGGCAGCCGGCCTGGCCAGGTCGGGTCGGCCACCGAAGACGACCGGAAGCCTCTGGAGCGGCGGCGAGGGCACCTCCTGCCTGCCACGGGCTGGAGGAAGCCCCAGGTAAGTGGATAGGGATTTTTATTTTTTTTCAAGAGTTCCCTGAACCTTCCCTTTAAGTCTGTATGATCACTTCTCACTGTGTGAAGTGAAACACTCATGCATCACTTCAAAGCAGTGGGCAGAGCCATGAAGACTGTTCCTTTCTCAATTTGTGAGTCCAAAAAAGTTGCACCCAGATCCACTGGTTTATAGCACACCTATAGCCCTTAGCAGGACTAAAAACTGACAGTCCTAACCTCTAATCCCATTCAAAAAAGGAACAGAAGTATACTAAAGCATAGGAAAGTGGACTTAAAGCCAATATCTTACTGTACAAAGATAAAAGGCAGAAAATGTGAAATTTCTTATCAGTGCCTCTATATAATCCAGACAGGGAGCATAGTCAGCAACCTCGTCTGACTTTTCTCCTGAGTACTACAGCAAACACAGACAGGCAGTGATAGATTTGCCATTAGGCATGGAAGGCATGTGCCAAGATTTTTGCGTACAGAACCTGATTCCTCTGCATTCCCAGTGACTTGCACTGAAAACATAAATTGCGCATCACACACAAAAAACGCAGATGTTTGAATTTATAATGCACAAAAATCACAAATGAAGATTCATGAACAATCGGTGATAGAATGTTATGGCATTGAAATATGTCTTCATCAGCAAATCATATGCAATTTTTAACATTTGTGATTTGTGCATTCTGGCAATTGGTGATCTGTGCTTATGGGCTCATAGTATATGAAACTGGCCCTGCAGACAAGTCAAGCCAAGCTGTCCAAACATCCATGAGTAGACAGTGGTCTGTTTTCCTGTTTGGAAATGTACAGGACTTTGCCACAGAGCCAATATGAAGCAGGTAATAATACAAGCTACAGAACTCGAGCTCTGTTGCTGCAACCTTAGGCTTCTTTCACACCACAATATAATGTTATTGGGGGTGCAGAGGATACCATCTGGAAAACGTTCTGCATGCAGTTCATCTACAGGGAAATGTGCATGTTTACGGTGTCACTGCTGCTGTATTCTTAAAGTGAACCTTAAGTCGGGAAAAAAAAAGAGTTTTACTCACCTGGGGCTTCTACCAGCCCCCTGCAGCAGTCCTGTGCCCTCGCAGCCATTCACTAATCCTCTGGTCCCCCGCTGCCAGCTAGTTTTGTTTTTGCCGACAGGTCCGTTAGGACTGGCCACGCATACCTTTTTCCGCATTCCCGCCTGCAATTAGCGCTATTGCGGGCCGCAACACGTACAAAAATACGCGTTTCTGCATATCTATGCGTTCGTAATGCGGCAACGTGTATTTCTGTACGCGTTGCGGCCCGAAATAGCGCTAATTACAGTCGGAAATACGGGAAAAGCTACGCGTGGCTAGTCCTGATGGGCCTGTTGGCAAAAACGAAACTAGCTGGCAGTGGGGGGCCAGAGGATTAGTGAGTGGCTGCGAGGGCACAGGACTGCTGAGGGGGCTGGTAGATGCCCCAGGTGAGTAAAACTCATTTTTTTTCTGGCTTAAGTGTCCCTTTAAAGGACACCAGAGGTGAAAAAAAACTAATGAAATAAATGATTTTATCTATCTTCCTTTTCCTAAAAATAACTTTCTAAGGTATTCCACAGTTTTATTCTAAGTTTAAATCTATTTTTTTTTTTTTTAGTTTTTACTGTTTTATTGTTTTTGCTCAATGACACATTTATTGAATTATGCCAGAGCTATAATCTATGAACATTTTTACCTCTTCCCTGCTCTCAGAAGCCATTTTCTGCTAGGAAAGTTTTTCACAGTTGGAATTTCTTATCAGTGGGGGTCACACTGTAGTCACTTCCTGTCTGAGTCAGGACTGAGTTAGCCACTGCCTTACCTGATGTTCAACTCTTTCAGGCAGAGAAAGAAAAAAGGAACACAGCATAGTTATTTGGGTGCTAGGCACTGTACATACCCATGTCTGTCTCATCATGTATGCTAGGCACAGTACATACCCATGTCTATCTCATCATGTCACATGTTACCTCAGGTATCTATTAACTATATGCGTCACATCACACCTAGAATATATGGAGCAACATTCCGGTGGAGTTGCAATTGCATCAAGCCCATAGTGTTTTAATATCTTCCTTATGTTCAGCTTGGTGACACAACAGATGTGACTGCAATCAGGAGGTGCTTTGAAAATAAGCAGGATCACTTTACTAGCACCTGTGCATGTTTGTGACCAGTATAGATGGTCAACGAGATGTTATAAATTCAAGCATTTGTGCATGTTTGTTGCAAAATGTATGCAGCTCCATACAATTTACATTAAATATCTCATAACCACCCCACCCCATTAAAAAGCATATGTATGCCACTGCCTCTGTTGTGATGGTTGTGATGGCAATTGTTCAAGTTGTACTCACTTCGATTGGCTGAAGAGACGCTGGATTTCCTAAATACGCAAGTGACTTTACAATTAGTACTATTATATCCATTTTGGTTTTACTACATAGCTTTCATTTTTTTTTTTTTACTAAATTTAGCATTCCGAAGAAAAGGTTAAAACTCTCCATACATTTAAGAAAGCCTTCCAGTGCCAAGCTAGCACAATGAAACACAGAAGAGGCAATTGTAGAATCCAAATGGCTAGAAATAAAATGTATAGAAACTGAAATCAGAACAGCACTTTCCCACAGGCACCCATTATGTTAAAGATGAAGCCTAAAATACAGCCTTCTATTTGGCCAATCAGCACAATGCTGCAATTGGAATGAGAATGAGTAATCTCCATTTTTTATACAAGTTTTTAAATAATCCCGTGTGCATGTGTATTGGCTGATAAATGATTATGCATGCTTGTATAAGGTAGATATGCATTATGTAAGCTGCCCTAGCCGCATTGCTGGATTCTGAGAAATAATAAGTAAGATGCTTAGGATGCTCCTTCCTATCTATACAGAGATAACGTTTGTGGAAAGAAAATTTGCAAACTTAATAACATGATCTTCTGAGAATATTAGAAGTGAAGAATTACAAAAAAGTAACACGACTTAAAAGTAATTGTGTTTCTACCGGCTGCAGAGTATGCCAAAAGTTTTCTCCAAAAATTAGCAAACATTGCTGCAGACAGGAATCTTATCTTCCTTGGTGTTGTGCTGAATTAAAGCAGAACTCCAGTGTAAATACTGATTTTGATTTAGATATAGTGGTTAAATGTTTAAACCCCTCTGCATTTCTGGCTGCTTGTGCTCATATTGGCCTCAATTCACTAAGCTTTATCAAACACTTTATCAAACGTTTGATAATTTACATCATGGGTAAAATCTAATTTTGAATTCACTAAGGTGTTATATGTTTATTGAATGTTTTATCGATAAAATGTTCAATACATCTATAACAACTTGGTGCATTCAAAATTAAATTTTACCCATGAGGTAAATTATCAAACGTTTGATAAAGTGTTTGATAAAGCTTAGTTAATTGAGGCCATTGTGTTGATGTCCTCCCATGTCCTATCTTGGACATATGTTTGCATGGCATTAATTACTATTCCCTCTTCTAGTCGTAGCAACTCAGAGGGAGAAGTAATTTGGGGTTCAGCAATCACTGGATCCCCAAATTACCCCTGTGCGGGCCATGGACTATACCATTGCTGCTATAGCCGTGCCAATCTAAAGGTGGCCACTAACGGTCCAATTTGTAGCAAAAAATCATTGTAGCCATCAGAAATTCTGATCAGAAGAAAAATCGTTCATTACACCATCAATGAACCAATCTTTGGTTCCTATCTATCACAACCAACAACAACAATAACAAAAAAAAATCAAAATTTTGATTTGAAAAAAATCTGATCGGACGACTATTTTTATAATAGTTTGTAATCGATTGTGCCCATCAACAGAGATTATTTACAACCAATCCGATCATAAATTCTGATCACTCAAATGATTTTTCTCCACAAATTGGACCGTTAGTGGCCACCTTTAGGCAGTACTTGCCGTGCACCACAATGCCCTGCCTCATGGAGATATCCAAGGCTTGTGGTTGAACAGAAAATTATCTTAAAGAGGTGCTGTCAGCCATACTATCTCAGAAAAAAACCCACATATATAAGTAGATAAATACTTGCTCTACTTACATAACATATATATTGCACTATCCACATTTTGATTTGATTTTTCTATAGTAAAAAAAAGAGAAAATCCTTCTTAGAATTTTCAATTTGACTCTGTCTATCTTGAAGCCAATCCTGACATTATTTCCTCCCTTGCTATGTCTGTGTATCATTGCCCGCCCCCTCCCAGTCTTCTTGGACGCTACCACCCAGCTCTTTAGTAGAAAGTGCTCTTAGCACAAGAAGTATTGGCCAATCAGAGAGGAACAGAGGTGTTGGAGGGGAAAACGGGAGGGAAAGAGGCTTCAGACAATCAGGCTGCATTAGTTCTGGGGGAAAGTAAAGAAGACGCAAAGAAAACCCAGCATACTCTGCAACTTCCTTTGTGCAGCAGATGTACCAAATAAGAGCCAGAGAAACTGGGGAATGATCTTTTATGGAGAAGGAAAGTAAGAGTATGTTTTAACTTTTGGATTGCTTGGTTAGCATCATTATTTGTTTACCAGATAAAAATAAAGAATTTATTTCAGATTTTATGCCTGACAGCTACGCTTTAACACGGAAATCTTCAGTGCCCCAGGACTTTTCAGCTAGCAATTTAACTAGCCGTTCCACTGTCTCATTTGCATAGATAACAGCACTAGGTTTTTGTTTGTTTTTGACATTTGTAATGCAGCAAAATAGAAAAGGAATTTCTCGGTTGGACTAGTACTATATGTTTATAGTATACTATGTTTTTCTCATCCTGTCACGTCAGTTTAGAGACCCTTTAAAGTGGATCCGAGACAAACTTTTGCATTCTTCATTTTTGTGCCCCTTACATATAGTTTCTGGGGCATTCTTCCCCCAAATGCTTATTTTTAATACACTAATAAATAAATTAATTATAAACGAATAAGCTATAAGAGCCCCACCCCCAACTCCTTTAACGCCTCGGCATTCAGTCCCATGGTGTAATTAATCATGGGAGCTGAGCCTGGCGAGAAGGAGCATCTAATTTACATTTGCCTGCCCCACTGTTCACTGATTGGTGGAGGCGGACAGCGGGCTGGAGCGGAGGCAGGAAGCCGATGTGCGAGGAGGGGGCCATGGGCAACGCGCACTTGCATCTAGGTGGGCGGCCAATTCTCCTGTAACTGTTTCCCTCTGCCTCCGCTACTCAGACCGCATGTCACAGTCAGAGCGACCCGCTGCGCCGCTTTGACAGGACAGTGGGTTGCCTATCAGCACGCATACACGCAGTCTTCCTGTATGCGTGCTGATAGGCGACCCGCTGCGCCGCTATGACATGCGGTCTGTGTAGCAGAGGGACAGGGAGACAGTTACAGGGGAAGCGGCCGCCGAAGGTAAGACGATCGGCGGGGGAGACACCATACTACCTATACTGACTGGGGCAACTATACTGGCTGGGGAAAATATACTGGGGCCAACTATACTATCTGTACTGGGGGGCAACTATACTAGCTATGCTGGGGAAACTATACTAGCTATACTGACTTGAGCAACTATACTGGGGCCAACTATACTATATACTCTGCACACTGATCAGATGCAAGGGGGTGGAGAGGGGAGTGGAGTTCACAGGCTGAGGGGTGGAGATAGAGCAGCTTTGCTTGTGTGTGATGGTGACAAGCAAAACCTGTCCGCACTCATTGTATTACAGGAAGAAATTATCATATACTGTTGACGCTGTTTGCAGTTGGATATACTGTGTAAACCATCTAAACTTTAGTTAAGATATATAGACAAGTTTCTTGCTATAGCTATTTTTTCATCTCAGATCCACTTTAAAGTGTTTCTTTAAATAAAAGATGTCCTTTCAGAAAAAAAATGGAAAGAAAAAAAAGCACAGTTTCTAATGTTCTTTATTTTATAAAAAATGAATACACTTAGCTGGTATTCCACTCTAAACGTACATATACATCAGCACAGGATAAAACAAAACAAATATTACATTGACTGTGTGTTACAGCTGCATAAATATTACTCAATTCATGAACTTGCGTGCCTGCACAAAGCATGAAAAGGCAATACTCTAGGCAGATATAAATATGCATGAGGGTTTATGGGAATATGAACAGACCAGTTATTAGCAAAGAGCTCACTTCTGCTCCTGAGGAACTGGTGCATGTTGGGATTGCCAGCACAGATTTGTGTTTGGCTGGAAACTGTGAAGCTGAAAAAGCTGACACTCTGCTCAGTATTGTGTGGGTGATTAATCAGGAAAGGTGCAAAGAAAGCTGGAGCAAGTTTAGGAGAGCTGCCCAGAGTTACCAATCAAAATCATTGTTTCATTCAACAGCTGAAACCTATTTACTTGCTCTAAGTCACTGCTGCACTCTTATTCCAATTTTCTTGTCACCTGTCTGAGTAGATTACCCTTTTTGCGACTACAAACTGATTTTTTTTTTCAGTTGTGCATGATATCTCCATAATATGTTACCAATGAAAAATGAATGAGAATTACATTATGTTTAATTAACTACAAGTCAAGACATTTCTGCTTAATCTGAGATAATAAAATAATTAAGAGTAACTAGTGATCAAGTCTGTTTACTACACAAGTGTCACAATCAGCACTGCATGCTTTCCCCTCCTACCGCCTGCTGCTGCTCATGTCTAGTCTTTTATTCAGAGATAAGCACAGTGGAACACGCTGGAATATAGTAACATCTTCTCTTGACAGAGAAAGGAAAGGGTTTGTCATAGAAACAGGTAAGCATGCTTCCCTGTGCTGACCTCTGTATGTACATATGGTTCTACTTGTAGAGGCTATATGACTATATGGTGAGTATGGCTATAAGTGTCATATAAGGCAGTGTTCCCCACCCTGTCCTCGAGTCCCACCAATAGTGCAAGTTTTGTGGAAATCCACAGAGGTAGTTAATCAGCTCTGCTGAGACACTAATTACCTCATCTGTGCATGTGTGTGGTTTTGTGCAAAACATGTACTATTGGTGGGCCTTGAGCAAAAGCATAGCTATATTTCCTTCGGAGGAATCGCAGCACTGTACATTGTAAATAGACGGCAGTTTCGCTGTCTAACAGTCACCTAGTGGCAACCGCAATTAAGCAGAGATGCGCACGCATGATCTCCTGAAAAACATGCCCCCAGGACTTGACGACAATCGGTGTTAGGCAGTCCTGGGGTAGCCACCGCGTTCACGCCCATCGGCGTCACGCGGTCGTAAAGAGGTTAAAGTGAATTTGAAGGAACATTTGACATAATGAGATAAACCTATTCACAGATGATACTAGCTCTTCTAAAAAAAATTATGTGAAGTCTCTTTCTATTTTCTATATAGTTAAAAAAACTTGAATTGTCATCTATTGAAAGGAGCTTCTCTGAGATAGTCGACCAACTTGGATGAACTTAGTCCTGTTTACTGAACAGCTTAAACAGCCACAAAACAGTGAGAGACAGCTAGGGATAAGGGTTTGATGCAGGGAAGTTCAAAAGGTCATTACCGCTGCTTTGTTTTACTGCTTAAAATACAGAGTATGAATTCTTAACTGCAACTGTGACTGACGCAATTTTATAAATAAAGCTATATAACTGAAAATAAAAACATGAGACTCTTTTTCCTTGCTACAAATTTTCTATGGATATTCTGTACTACACATACAATTCCTTATCTCATAATTTTATTTTCTTTAAGACCTCTTTGCAACATAACCTGTATTTTTTAATTATGCTAATGATTTACCTTAGATGTTTTTATACACCTTTTTGTCCTATTTCCTTGTTTAATTGTCATTGTTTGAATCAGTCCTAAACTCTAGCTTAGGTTTTTTTAGGTTCACATTAATTAATACGTCTTGGAGATAAGTTGGTAAGTGAAAGTGATTGAAGGTTTCTCTACAGACACTGTTACATGCCTGTTGTCTGCTGTGTTGATCATCTGGCTTCAAAACTGCCTTTACCCTGTCTGGGTGCCATTTATAAACTATATATATATATATATATATATATATATATATATATATATATACACACATATATATAATATATATATATATATATATATATATATATATCATGCCCTGGTTACCTTTAATTGATAACTACCACCACATGAGTAGATTTTTATTTCTACTTGTGCCTGGACCACTTTTTATTACTTGCACAGCGGGGGTGATGGGGGGAGGGGCTGAGAGCAGCACGTAGTTGACACAGAAGCATGTCATCTAAATGGGATTTCATTTCAAAAGGTTAGGCACCAGTGGATATATATTGACGTGCAAGATCCGTTCCTTTAGAGCTGATAGGAATATCCAGCAATTTCTTCACAAAAAGGATCCACACCATCTAAGAACAATTATTTATTCAATCTTCATAAACAATGCCAGTAAGGAGAAGCCAGGTACCAGAATCCAACACTCTGCAGTGTCTGCACGAGCCTCTGACGAAGTGGTGCTTATCGTGAAGCGGCTGTAAGGCCGCAGTGTTCCCTTATCCCCCACTGCTCTGTTTGTCTGCCATGTGTTTAACCCAAAGAGGGTAATAAAGCTTTGAAGATGTTTTGGATTCTGGTTCCCAGCTTCTCCTTGCTGGCTTAAGTGAATACTACTCCTTACCGTGAGCACAGGTCTGTTGACTTCAAACTTTTGGTACACACTGCCGGTCATCGAGTGCCAGCTTTGCGGGTTTTCTTTTTTGCCAAGTTCATAAAAAATGCAGCATAAAATCACATGAAAAGTGCCGGGTCTAAGACGATGTACAACGCTTTCTTTACAACGATACTTTGTCAAGTCATACTGACACAATGACACAATGCACTGCATTGTGTCAGTATGACTTGACAAATAATTAAAGTATTTGAAACGCTGTGTGTCGTCTTAGACCCGGCACTCTTTTCATGTGATTTTATGCAGCATTTTTTATGAAGATTGAATAAATAATTGCTCTTAGATGGTGCAGATCCTTTTTATGAAGATATGGCATCTAGATGGGAACATGCCTCTGTGTCCCATTTACCCCCTCCCCCAAGTCCACCTGGGGTGCACTTTAAGGTACATACACACGTCGGATTTTTGCAATCGACCCGTCGTTTGAACTTTTGAACGTCCTGTCATTTGGACGTCAAATCGGGAGTGTGTACAGTCTGTCATTCAGCAGATAAGACTGGACTTGAGCGATCCGCTTGGCGGATCATTCAAATCCAGTCTTATCAGCTGAACGACAGACCTTACACATGCCCAACGTTCAAACGATGAGTCGTTTGCGAAAATCCGCGATGTGTACAAGCCTTTAAATGAACCAGCTAATGCTAATGATATAGATTGATCCTATTCCAAACCACACACATTTACATAAAAAAAATCACCTAAAAATTTGCATTTACTTAAATTATTAGCATCTCGTTGACTATCTCTATGCACTATGTGATTTTCTGTCTGTACAAGCATAATTTATCCTGCACAGCTGACCAAGCTCAAGCAAAAGAATTGCTCCTGTGTTGCCCTCTAGCAGCAAGTCTCTTCTCCCTCTCACCCATTCCATAGCTGAGTCAAATTCAGCCAAAATCACTGCGCTCCACAATCCTGAAACCCCCACTAGAGAGGTATTACAGATCAGCCCTGGAGATAAAATCAGAAACTGCACGTAGTGCTGAATATCGGACTGGGAAGCCCCTGCCACCACACTCTGCACTCCACCAGGATGTGCCCACAGATGGGAGTAATAGTCACACAGCCCCCCTAATGCACTCACCCAGGGCCGAGCCGAGGCATAGGCTGGAGAGGCTCCAGCCTCAGGGCGCAGTGTAGGAGGGGGCGCACAATTCATTCAGCTGTCATTCCTAATTGTGTTTTAAGCAGAAAGAAATAAGAAAAGGGGATACTTGGCAGTGACTGCAAGCCAGATAACTAGATATTAAGGTGTTGGGGAGGTTGTGGGCCCTGTGGCCCTCTTAGTCTAATAGCAATCAGTGTGTGACAGCTGGGGTGGGAGGGATGGAGGGGCGCACTTTGGTGTCTCAGCCTTGGGTGCTGGAGGACCTTGTCCCGGCTCTGCACTCACCTTCCGGCTGCTTTCACTTTTGCATATCAGTACTCAAGGTACTTCAACTCCAGTCCCTGTCTAGTCCCGCAAGGATCAATCTCCAGGCTCCAAACTCCAGTGTAAAAAAGTTATTTATTACAATACAACTCCCATAAAATTATATAAAAATATATATAACATATGGCTAATTGGCATATAGCGTGGCACTAAACAACAGCGGCTGCACCGCGGAATGCAGCCTCTGCTATCGCCGTGCTCAGCCTCTCCTCCCATCTGACGTCAGCGTGTCACGAGTCTCTTCCCCTATAGTCCCATTTGAAGCACAATCCTTTCTTGTGGATATATAGCTGATTCAAGTAAAGCATGAATTACAGGGGTTCTCTGGCTACCGGCCTGTTCCTGTTTCAGGTCCACTTTAACAATATTCCTGATTTTAATTGTTTATAGTATAGTATATAGGATATAGGATATGTTGACAGCCTAAAGTTCTTTTATTGTGTTAGTTCCTGTTTGACTACCATACAAATAAAAAACAGCAATCCAATATATAGTAGTCATTATCAATTTGGCCTGAAATGGAGAAAACAGTCTTTTCAGGCACAAGTTGCAATCTGTTATCATCCTGTATCATCTTTTGGCTCTTCCTTTAAGACAGTGGTGTGAGCTTTTCTTCCTGGAAATCAAGGACAGCGCAGTATTAACCACTGTAGGAATGAGCTATTGATTTAAGAAGTGACATTGCTCTTGATTACATTTTGCCAAGTAACAAAACAAATGACTGGTTTTCCAGAATACATTCCAGCCGTAAAGATTATCAGCAAAACAAGTTGAAGTTTAATGGTCTGAACTATTACTTAAAACACAAGATGTGAAACAAATACACTTGCAAGTTGCAATAACAGAGAAACTGTGCTCAAGAAGTATTTACAAAAAAAAAAAAAAAAGACAAAATCCTAACATATCAACAGGTCCTTCACCGTAATGACCGCATTTAATATTATTGGGCCGCGGCGCAAAGCCTGAGACAATTCAAAATATTTTCCGCTAGATCAGCCTCTACTTCATATCCTTTCTACTCTGTGAAAAACAAGTAAGGTCAGTGACACTACTACTATTCTTCAACTTCAACATATTGTTTTGTAATATTACATAATAATACTAATGAAAAAAATATTGGCTTATTAATCTACTCTATTCCACACAGCCTCCCATAATACAGACTGAACATTATAGAGTCCCTGCACTTTATTTTATAAATGAATCTACAGACATGTCAATATTTATATAAATATTTCAATCCTTTATTATATTCAGTCCAAAAAATATATTTATTTTTAGACAGACGAGTATGAAACTTTGCACATTAATATTTTATGTTTACTTTTTCCTCTGCAGCCAACAGGTGAAGCTCCTGGACAGAAACTGATATTCCTGAGGTCATTGCTTTATAAACTGCTGAAAGGTCAATTTAGAGACAGTCCAGTCTACTGAGCAATAAATTATAACAACTACTTTTTAATCAGATAATTGTATGAGTCAACAAATCAATATAATTTAAAAAGGATCCTATACGTATAAAAACAATCCACAATCATCCCACCATCACATTCACACAATCATACACTATGCGTGACCTGCCGCATATAGCCTTCCAGCACCAAGAAAAATTTTGTTTAGTTTCCAGGATGCAGTTCACTTTTGCAAAAAAAGGGAGCTCAAGTTGCAGCGTTACAACGAATAAAACTTGCGAGTCCTTTAAAAAAAGACCCAGTGTGTCCACAATGGCAGGTAGAAAAATTTTATATGCTCTCCACCGTTATAGAGAAACTCCAGGATTAATCCTCCCAAGGTTGTAATGTGGTCTATAATGTGCTTCTTAGATATATATAAATTGCTCATATCATTGATCCACTCAAGGTACCTTAAGTTAGATGATCAGGTCCTGCGTGGCTAAGAACTCCACAACTCTCCGTCTAGATTGCGGGGATACCCGGCGGCCTACGTCACTTCCTTCTGGCAATCCCAGTGGTGACGCTCGCTCTTCCGGGATCTTCGCTTGTAGTGTCTTTGTAGTCGGTGACGTCACCTTAAAGATATAGGAGCTCTTTTTCGAAGTGCAGCCGCTAAGCGCTTCTACGGCTCACAGCTCTTAGATATCTTGACACATAGAAGACAGAGTCAATATCTTCACCTCTACGCGTTTCAGCTAAATAACGTTAGCCTTCTTCAGGAGGAACAGTTGCCATTTGGGACCTCTCGTGTTATATAGACCATCTGATTCAAGCCACCACCTCTACAGGGGAGTTTCCTCCCATAATTTCATATGCAAATTTCTCCATTCCCCCTGGCTGTTAACCCTTTCCATACCCACATTTTCTCTCACATTCACCCAAATTACATCAAGGGATTGCCATACAATAAAAATTAATTTATTAATTAAAAAATGCAAATGTTTCCATTTCATTGTTTAAACCTTTAGGAATCAAAGTGTCCAATTGGAAGATCCACTTTGATTCATTTCTTGACATTTTACGGATGTAATCTCCTCCCCTTGGATCTTTTTTAATAATTTCTAGGCCCCAAAAAATCGTTCCCCTCAGAGATCCCCCATGTTTTTCTTTGAAATGGTTAGATAATGGGTGTTTCATGTTTTTCTTCATGATATTTTTGCAGTGCTCACCTATACGTGTATGCAGGGCCCTCTTGGTTCTACCTACATATATTTTATCACAGGGACACTGGATACAATAAATAACTCCCTTTGTGTTACAGGTTATTGAGTCCTTAATTTTGTATGTTATTCCGGCTTCTGTAATAACTTCTAATATCCTGCCAGGGTTATGAGTGACTCTACACCCAGTACATATTCCACATCTCTTGAAGCCCTTTTTCCCCTTTGCCTCTTCCGGAAAATTCTGCTTTTTCTCATTGGCAGCTGTGGCAATTGATAGCCCTATATTTGGTGCCCTCCTAAAGATTAATTTTGGTGTGTTTGGCAGTAAATCGCCTAGAGTTTTATCTTCCCTCAATACACTCCAGTGTTTTTCTACTATTTTTGCAACCAATCTAGATTGGGAAGTGTATTGAAAGATCATGGAAAAATCCACGTTATTGTTTTCAATCCTACTCTTTGATGCCAGTAGGTCTTTCCGTCCCTTTCTATCTACCATATTTTTTGACTTCATAATCATATTTTCAGGGTACCCCTTTTCTAGGAGGCAGTCCAGAAAAGGGGTACCCTGAAAATATGATTATGAAGTCAAAAAATATGGTAGATAGAAAGGGACGGAAAGACCTACTGGCATCAAAGAGTAGGATTGAAAACAATAACGTGGATTTTTCCATGATCTTTCAATACACTTCCCAATCTAGATTGGTTGCAAAAATAGTAGAAAAACACTGGAGTGTATTGAGGGAAGATAAAACTCTAGGCGATTTACTGCCAAACACACCAAAATTAATCTTTAGGAGGGCACCAAATATAGGGCTATCAATTGCCACAGCTGCCAATGAGAAAAAGCAGAATTTTCCGGAAGAGGCAAAGGGGAAAAAGGGCTTCAAGAGATGTGGAATATGTACTGGGTGTAGAGTCACTCATAACCCTGGCAGGATATTAGAAGTTATTACAGAAGCCGGAATAACATACAAAATTAAGGACTCAATAACCTGTAACACAAAGGGAGTTATTTATTGTATCCAGTGTCCCTGTGATAAAATATATGTAGGTAGAACCAAGAGGGCCCTGCATACACGTATAGGTGAGCACTGCAAAAATATCATGAAGAAAAACATGAAACACCCATTATCTAACCATTTCAAAGAAAAACATGGGGGATCTCTGAGGGGAACGACTTTTTGGGGCCTAGAAATTATTAAAAAAGATCCAAGGGGAGGAGATTACATCCGTAAAATGTCAAGAAATGAATCAAAGTGGATCTTCCAATTGGACACTTTGATTCCTAAAGGTTTAAACAATGAAATGGAAACATTTGCATTTTTTAATGAATAAATTAATTTTTATTGTATGGCAATCCCTTGATGTAATTTGGGTGAATGTGAGAGAAAATGTGGGTATGGAAAGGGTTAACAGCCAGGGGGAATGAAGAAATTTGCATATGAAATTATGGGAGGAAACTCCCCTGTAGAGGTGGTGGCTTGAATCAGATGGTCTATATAACACGAGAGGTCCCAAATGGCAACTGTTCCTCCTGAAGAAGGCTAACGTTATTTAGCTGAAACGCGTAGAGGTGAAGATATTGACTCTGTCTTCTATGTGTCAAGATATCTAAGAGCTGTGAGCCGTAGAAGCGCTTAGCGGCTGCACTTCGAAAAAGAGCTCCTATATCTTTAAGGTGACGTCACCGACTACAAAGACACTACAAGCGAAGATCCCGGAAGAGCGAGCGTCACCACTGGGATTGCCAGAAGGAAGTGACGTAGGCCGCCGGGTATCCCCGCAATCTAGACGGAGAGTTGTGGAGTTCTTAGCCACGCAGGACCTGATCATCTAACTTAAGGTACCTTGAGTGGATCAATGATATGAGCAATTTATATATATCTAAGAAGCACATTATAGACCACATTACAACCTTGGGAGGATTAATCCTGGAGTTTCTCTATAACGGTGGAGAGCATATAAAATTTTTCTACCTGCCATTGTGGACACACTGGGTCTTTTTTTAAAGGACTCGCAAGTTTTATTCGTTGTAACGCTGCAACTTGAGCTCCCTTTTTTTGCAAAAGTGAACTGCATCCTGGAAACTAAACAAAATTTTTCTTGGTGCTGGAAGGCTATATGCGGCAGGTCACGCATAGTGTATGATTGTGTGAATGTGATGGTGGGATGATTGTGGATTGTTTTTATACGTATAGGATCCTTTTTAAATTATATTGATTTGTTGACTCATACAATTATCTGATTAAAAAGTAGTTGATATTTTAGAAGCGCATGTTCCTTTTTTTACATTTATTCAATTGAAAGGTTTGTGGAATCCCCTTTTGGAATAGTGCAGCTGAGAAAGCCCACTAGCGCCGCTTCCCATTGAGTTTTTGGAATAAATTATAACACTCTAAAAAAATTCTATATTTCTGGCCAACATTTTTCCCACAGCTCTGCTGTGCCATTCACATACCTTGATTTGCAATCACAGTAAAGCCAGTCCAGGGAAAAACAAAACTTAAAACATGAAATATATAACCACAAGTAGAATCCCTTACAAGAAGAAACAGGGGTGGTGGGCATTTAAAAAGGGGCTGGCAGAGCTCACAATGGAAGTGATGGCACAGAGGTGCCAAACCCTATCAGGACCTAGAGCTGTGAGATACTCCTATTGTTTAACCACTTAAGGACTGCAGTCATAAAACCCCTTAAGGACCAGAGCCTTTTTTTCCATTCAGACCACTGCAGCTTTCACGGTTTATTGCTCAGTCATACAACCTACCACCTAAATGAATTTTACCTCCTTTTCTTGTCACTAATACAGCTTTCTTTTGGTGCTATTTGATTGCTGCTGCGAGTTTTACTTTTTATTATAGTCATCAAAAAAGACATGAATTTTGTCAAAAAAATGACTTTTTTAACTTTCTGTGCTGACATTTTTCAAATAAAGTAAAATTTCCTATACATTTGAGCGCGAAAGTTATTCTGCTACATGTCTTTGATAAAAAAACAAAAACATTCAGTGTATATTTATTGGATTGGGTAAAAGTTATAGCGTTTACAAACTATGGTGCCAAAAGTGAATTTTCCCATTTTCAAGCATCTCTGACTTTTCTGCGCACCTGTCAGGTTTCATGAGGGGCTAAAATTCCAGGATAGTACAAATACCCCCCAAATGACCCCATTTTGGAAAGAAGACATCCCAAAGTATTCAGTGAGAGGCATGGTGAGTTCATAGAAGATTTTATTTTTTGTCACAACTTAGCGGAAAATGACACTTTGTGACAAAAAAGAAAAAAAAAAAGTTTCCATTTCTTCTAACTTGCGACAAAAAAAATGAAATCTGCCACGGACTCACTATGCTCCTCTCTGAATACCTTGAAGGGTCTACTTTCCAAAATGGGGTCATTTGTGGGGTGTGTTCACTGTCCTGGCATTTTGGGGGGTGCCTAATTGTAGGCACCCCTGTATAGCCTAAAGATGCTCATTGGACTTTGGGCCCCTTAGTGCAGTTAGGCTGCAAAAAAGTGCCACACATGTGGTATTGCCGTACTCAGGAGAAGTAGTATAATGTGTTTTGGGGTGTATTTTTACACATACCCATGCTGGGTGGGAGAAATATCTCCGTAAATGACAATTGTTTTATTTTTTTTACACACAATTGTCTATTTATAGAGATATTTCTCCCACTCAGCATGGGTATGTGGAAAAATACACCCCAAAACACATTATACTACTTCTCCTGAGTACGGCGATACCACATGTGTGGCACTTTTTTGCACCCTAACTGCGCTAAGGGGCCCAAAGTTCAATGAGTACCTTTAGGATTTCACAGGTCATTTTTGAGAAATTTCGCTTCAAGACTACTCCTCACGGTTTAGGGCCCCTAAAATGCCAGGACAGTATAGGAAGCCCACAAATTACCCCATTTTAGAAAGAAGACACCCCAAGGTATTCCGTTAGGAGGATGGTGAGTTCATAGAAGATTTTTTTTTTTTGTCACAAGTTAGCGGAAATTGATTTTAATTGTTTTTTTCACAAAGTGTCATTTTCCGCTAACTTGTGACAAAAAATAAAATCTTCTATGAACTCACCATACTCCTAACGGAATACCTTGGGGTGTCTTCTTTCTAAAATGGGGTCATTTGTGGGGTTCCTATACTGCCCTGGCATTTTAGGGGCACTAAACCGTGAGGAGTAGTCTTGAAACCAAATGTCGCAAAATGACCTGTGAAATCCTAAAGGTACTCATTGGACTTTGGGCCCCTTAGCGCACTTAGGGTGCAAAAAAGTGCCACACATGTGGTACCGCCGTACTCAGGAGAAGTAGTATAATGTGTTTTGGGGTGTATTTTTACACATACCCATGCTGGGTGGGAGAAATATCTCTGTAAATGACAATTGTTTGATTTTTTTTACACACAATTGTCCATTTACAGAAAGATTTCTCCCACCCTGCATGGGTATGTATAAAAATACACCCCAAAACACATTATACTACTTCTTCTGAGTACGGCGATACCACATGTGTGACACTTTTTTGCAACCTAGGTGCGCTAAGGGGCCTAACGTCCTATTCACAGGTCATTTTGAGGCATTTGGATTCTAGACTACTCCTCACGGTTTAGGGCCCCTAAAATGCCAGGGCAGTATAGGAACCCCACAAGTGACCCCATTTTAGAAAGAAGACACCCCAAGGTATTCTGTTAGGAGTATGGTGAGTTCATAGAAGATTTTTTTTTTGTCACAAGTTAGCGGAAAATGACACTTTGTGAAAAAAAAAACAATACATATCAATTTCCGCTAACTTGTGACAAAAAATAAAATCTTCTATGAACTCACCATACTCCTAACGGAATACCTTGGGGTGTCTTCTTTCTAGAATGGGGTCATTTGTGGGGTTCCAATACTGCCCTGGCATTTTAGGGGCCCTAAACCGTGAGGAGTAGTCTTGAACCCAAATGTCTCAAAATGACCTGTGAAATCCTAAAGGTACTCATTGGACTTTGGGCCCCTTAGCACAGTTAGGCTGCAAAAAAGTGTCACACATGTGGTATCGCCGTACTCAGAAGAAGTAGTATAATGTGTTTTGTGGTGTATTTTTACATATAACCATGCTGGGTGGGAGAAATATCTCTGTAAATGACACATTTTTAATTTTTTTTTCCACACAATTGTCCATTTACAGAGAGATTTCTCCCACCCAGCATGGGTATGTGTAAAAATACACCACAAAACACATTATACTACTTCTCCTGAGTATGGCGATACTACATGTGTGACACTTTTTTGCAGCCTAGGTGCGCTAAGGGACCCAACGTCCTATTCACAGGTCATTTTGAGGCATTTGTTTTCTAGACTACTCCTCACGGTTTAGGGCCCCTAAAATGCCAGGGCAGAATAGGATCCCCACAAGTGACCCCATTTTAGAAAGAAGACACCCCAAGGTATTCGGTTAGGGGTATGGTGAGTTCATAGAAGATTTTATTTTTTGTCACAAGTTAGTGAAAAATGACACTTTGTGAAAAAAACAATAAAAATCCAATTTCCGCTAACTTTTGACAAAAAATAAAATCTTCTATGAACTCATCATACACCTAACAGAATACCTTGGGGTGTCTTCTTTCTAAAATGGGGTCACTTGTGGGGTTCCTATACTGCCCTGGCATTTTACGGGCCCAAAACTGTGAGTAGTCTGGAAACCAAATTTCTCAAAATGACTGTTCAGGGGTATAAGCATCTGTCATAAGCAGGGTGGCCTCTTAGATGACAGGATGTATTGGGCCTGATCTGATGGATAGGAGTGCTAGGGGGGTGACAGGAGATGATTGATGGGTGTCTCAGGGGGCGGTTAGAGGGGAAAATAGATGCAATCAATGCACTGGGGAGGTGATCGGAAGGGGGTCTGAGGGGGATCTGAGGGTTTGGCCGAGTGATCAGGAGCCCACACGGGGCAAATTAGGGCCTGATCTGATGGGTAGGTGTGCTAGGGGGTGACAGGAGGTGATTGATGGGTGTCTCAAGGTGTGATTAGAGGGGGGAAATAGATGCAAGCAATGCACTAGCGAGGTGATCAAGGCTGGGGTCTGAGGGCGTTCTGAGGTGTGGGCGGGTGATTGGGTGCCCGCAAGGGGCAGATTAGGGTCTAATCTGATGGGTAACAGTGACAGGTGGTGATAGGGGGTGATTGATAGGTAATCAGTGGGTGTTTAGAGGAGAGAAGAGATATAAACACTGCACTTGGGAGGTGATCTGATGTCGGATCTGCGGGCAATCTATTGGTGTGGGTGGCTGATCAGATTGCCCGCAAGGGGCAGGTTAGGGGCTGATTGATGGGTGGCAGTGACAGGGGGTGATTGATGGGTGGCAGTGACAGGGGGTGATTGATGGGTGATTGACAGGTGATCAGTGGGTTATTACAGGGAATAACAGATGTAAACATTACAAAGCGTATTATACGCTTCCTATCCGGCGATCGTCGGGTTAACAACCCGCCGGCGCTTCCGATTGGCCGGCGGGTTGACAGCGCGGGTGGGCGGAGCCTATTGCCGGCGGATGCGCGCGCATCCCAGCGCGCGATCCCCGGCCAAAGAGTGCCCCAGGACCTGACGCCATTCTGCGTTACGTGGTCCTGGGGCTGCCACTTTGCCGCCGCCAATATGAAGTAGGCGGTCGGCAAGTGGTTAATGCCTGAAGAAGCGGGTTTTATGCCCGTGAAACGCGTCGCAGTGTTCGTTGGAGTATGTGAATAAATTTTCGTTGACTTTAATTGACAGCATCGTGTCTGTTTTGGGTCGGTTGATCCACCACCACCACCTAGATGTTTTAAACCTTTTAGTATCTTTTATCCTACTGGCGCCTCTGTACATCGATTCAGACAGTTAAAGCTTTATTCCATCAGGTACATCACAGCATAAAGCAAAATGAGACAGCAGCCTGACAGCCATTTAATGGGTCTTCCCGCTTCTTCAGATGCCAAAAGATGACCTTAGGTATAGCCATAAGTGTCTTGTTTGGATTGTAGAGCTCTAGATAATCACATCGAGCTTACGCACCTTTTGCGGTAACACCATCATACCACACTGCAGCACACCTCTGTGAGCGTGACCCTGAGAGTGCTGCAATCTATTTCTTTCTTTTTAAAGACCAGATGTAGCAGTGTCATTTATTTTGCTGAAAATGCTGCATTTACTAATTAAAATGTTATTTATGTTTTTTTAAAAAGCCTATATTCACTGCATCTGTAGCAGCTGCTGAGAATGCAATTATTTAGCCATACTGATATTAGAGCCTGGAAGCTACTGATTAATTATATTTACCGGTATAGTATTGCTCATTTAATTCATTTAAAGCACAAAATACAAAATGCTTATTTCTAAAACTGATTCTAAATATGCTGAAAAAATACATATATAAAAAAATGAATAAAAAAATAAAATAAAGGTTGTGGTCAGTGCCTTTAAGTTTGATGGTCTATAATTTAATCTGCTTTTCTATAGCTCACTAAATTGTCCCTGGGACCAACCGCTAGTCAGCCCAGCCTCCTTGTGCTAATAAATCATATTTCTTTCATACGCAATTTGCCTTATTGTTTGTAAATGGGTTGCCAAATTGTGGGGTTGCAAGGCGTCTTTAGAAAAAGTTTGCATAAATTCAAACCTAATCAAGCTATGTTATTTTCTTTTAGAATTCTGTTGTTCTTCTTGACAGAATTTTTATTGTCCAATTTTCAGCAAATGTAGGAAACATGATGACATTGTTCGCAATTTAATGTAAGTTATTTTAATAGTATAGGTTTGGACCTGTTTTTCAAAGTGTTACAGGTATTGTATAAGTGAAACAAAAAGGTAATCACACATAAGCAGAATTTCACAGTTCCTTAATAAAAGAACTTGCTTCCATGACCTCTCTCACATATTTTGCTGTAGAGCAGTATATAAAAAGCACAGTAAATCAGCTCTGCCCTTTTGTCCAACACTTCAGGTAGGTTCTGTTCCTTTGGAGCTGCAAAATGGCAATTCAATCAATAAAGACACAAATAAATACCAGCTTGGCTTTCAAGCTATATTTTATCCAAAGAACAGACTTAGCTTTTTACAGCTTCTCAAAAAAACAAAACAAAAAAAAACAACAACTTTGTTTTAATAGAATTCTAAAGAGCAAACCGGTGTCTCCTTGTTGTGACTCCCTCTTGGTTTGTTACCCACCCCTTGCTCTCTGTTTATGCTGGAGAAATCCCTCCAGTGCTTTTAATATACGCAGAAAGAAGAAAGTGACAAGAGGAAATGTATTGTTACTCAATACGTATTAAGTGTAGAACACAAGAAAATGAAAAGGAAGGGTCTCTACTTTGCTTTTCAAAGTACGTTTAATCGAAGAACATGGATTGTGTTTCACACCTTTGTTACAAACACATGGCTTTGGCCCAATAAAACTTTAGAAAGAAAGAAAATTGACGTCTATAAGTTAACGGTCATTTAGCTTGACCTTAGACTCGACATGCTAGATGTACGAATAGGCACTGGTATACTCACTAAACTGCAGTAAGCAGAATAACATGCATAAAGTCTTACTGCATGATGAGTAGAGCGTAGTGCGATACATTATTCTCTGCTCATCATGCTTACTAGGTATGGCCCTGCCTAGGTTAATTCACAGAGAAATACGTGATTTGTTTGATCAGCTGATAGATTTGTAAGGTTCTGATTTGCTCCTATGACTTCCTGATTTAACGCATGATCATGACTAGCAAATCAGAGTTTTACAAATCTATCAGCTGATCAAACTAATCACATGCTTCTCCATATGTTCTCCTAGGCAAGGCCATCTCTAGTGCATATGCATGTTATTCTGCTTGCCCCAGTTTAGTGACTATACCCCTGACATTCATTTGATTCTCCATTGTGAAATTGCTAAAAACCTGAAACCTTACATGCCTGGGATAGTAATTGTTCTAGTCACTTGCTGTCTTTGCATATGCATATGCAGTATCTAGTAGGGATGGTCAATAGGATGCTAACACTT
This sequence comes from Hyperolius riggenbachi, assembly GCF_040937935.1. Lineage (NCBI taxonomy): Eukaryota > Metazoa > Chordata > Amphibia > Anura > Hyperoliidae > Hyperolius > Hyperolius riggenbachi. The sequence goes on from NC_090650.1 coordinate 111,673,593, forward strand.
TTGACATGCATATTGTATGCCCCATGGAAGTGGGTCAGTAAAATTCAGTTTCTGATTATTTTGATTGGTTGATCTTACTGATCAACCCCAGTGTCTTGCCAAACATCCTAAAGAGGGTGTCTAATGGAGTTCTTTATTTCAATGTTCCAAACAAATGATATTCTTCTAGTTATATAGTAGGATTTATGATTGTAGAGTAATATAGAACTGACATGTTGTTCAGCACTTTACAGAGTTCCATTTTGCTACCTGCCATTTAGAGGAGCTCAGCTCACAATCTAAACCCTACCACATTTATCTACCATAGTCCAAAGCTTTGCTTTTTTTCAGGGCAGTGGGGGATTTGCAGAAGATGCCAGCACAATATAAATAAATAATATCTGATAGGTTTATGGGTTTATTATGAAGCCTAGGTAGGGCATAATGTAATCCATGCATGCATTACGAAGACCAATGCTCTGCGTTGTAATGGTGAGGCATGCAAGTGAAAGCCAGATACCATGAGAGTTAAAACATTTTACATGGATTCAAATGCAGGAATTAAGCTTCCTACAAATTACTCTTAACTCTTGCTGACCCACTGTCCATTCCCTCCTCCCCCCCCCCCCCCCCCAAGCTCCTGATGTCCGAAAAGGAGCAATATGGCTGACACTGGAGATACCCTCCCAAGATATAATCCGGCATGGCGTCAGCCCCTTTAGATCAGTATCGAACAAAGTTCAACAACTTTTTTTCCTCTTTTTAGGCACACTTTTTTTTAAAAAGGGACACCAGTAAGCTCAATTTGGTGTGAATGGTAAAAGTGTGACTTTCACTCAGGCATGCCTATTTTAAGCATATAATCAATATACAAAAGTCTTTTTAGATTAATATAGTAGTTCCATCATGCCTTGCTTTATTTTCCATTTAAGTTCCACATTTTTTGTTCATTGCCAGTCCCACACTGCATTGCTGTCCCACGTAATATAAATATTACATGGATGCATTTTGGCTTTCCGCTGCTTACACCACTGCTAAACCCAGCACAACATCAGGACCCTCAGCTGTAAGTGTAAGACTAATGCTGGGCATACACGGGTCGTTTTTCATTATCAATCGAGCTGCTGATGGCTCGATTGATAATATCCGACGTGTCCGATCACCGCGCCGGATCGATACCACGCTCAATGGAAGAAACGAAGTGCAGATAAGGAAGTGCCCGCGGGGATGAGCGGGAATCGATCCAGGCGCCTGCGGGGACGAGCGGGGACACGCCGGGATCGAGCCAGCGGCTCGATTCTGTCGCACAAACAAGCCGTGTATGCCCAGCATTAGTCTGATATGGCACGTGTGCAATGTGGGGCAGAGCTACAGAGTGTGAGCTGATGCAGCCCCGCCCCCCACTCATGGATGGGTTGTTCATTAGTGCAAGGAGGTAGAGACTCTAGCTTCTCATGTAATAACATACAGAGATCATCCACATCTCCTCTGCATTACCATGTAAAAATAAGAGCTGGGGGAATGCGGGTGATCAGGAACAAAGATTGGAAAGGGTTAATGTCCCATGAGTACTTTCACACTTTGGTGTGTTAAATAATGCACCAACCAAATATTAACAAAAAGAAAATAAATAGATTTAGTGCTTATTGGAGTTCATTCACAAAGGTTATATTTTAATTTATCATTCCTTATCCATCCTGATTTATTTCCTTTTTACTTAAAGCAAACCCGAACTGAAAATAAACTTATGAGATGATTAATTGTATATGTAGTAGCAATTGTATATAGAACTATACTGGTGTCTTTTATTCTTATTTTCATTGTAAATTTTCGTTTTGACTGTGAAGTACGCATAGCACCCATATTAGTCTAGCATGAAATGTGGCTCATTTAGCTCCCAAAAAAATAAATTATTAGTTTTGGAGCTAGATAGTACTTTCTTGCTATCGGCATTGTTTGCACAGCCAGATACAAGTGTTTTGTTTCTTTTTTTTTAGGAGAGAAAAGTAAATTTAGCTGAAATTTACTGCTGTTTGACTGCCTCAATTGTATACCTAAAGTATAGCGGTCTTTTAAACACTTGCAAAGAAAATAAAAAAAATGAAAATAGGCAAGTTCTAATTCGGATTGCTACTTTACATACTCATGTTTATCTTATTGATCCTGATTCAAAAACTGCCAAAAACGCATATCAGTGTTACCAGTGTTTATGTAAGCAACATAATAAAGATTGCACAAATAGTACAACTCTTTTGATGAACACAATGTGCATGTTGCTTGTATAACATGAATTATTCTACCAACACGTGCTTTGTGGCTCTGCCTCTGACACAGGAGACCAGGGTTCGAATCTAGACTCTGCCTTGTAAGGATCGGTGTCAGCACACAGAGAGAATCTGATTATTGGTGATCTGCAGTATCGCCAATAATACAGATGTCACCTGATTATTGATGATCTGCAGAATCACCAATAATACATGTGCGACTAACCTCCAGGACACCTAACACAGTGAATAACAATAACAACAGCAATGATTCACAAGATCATGGAAATATCCACCACACGGCGATTCCTCAGAGGTGTGGTTACCTCTGAATGGGAACCCCGTGTGTTAGATCCTCAGTCCAGGCAAAGAGAGGAATCTCGGCCCCTGGCAGTAATCGTCTGCTAAGGCAGGCGTCTTGGAGAGGCAAGCCTCAGAGATAACCCTACAGTGGGAGACGTTCCACTGAAGGGAGAAAGGTCAGACAAGCAAAGGTTCGGCAACAGAGAAGGTGGCAGCAGTACAGAAACAGAAGGCTGATTCAGAGTCGTTAAACAGGCAGGGTCGGCAACTTGAATCAGATAGGCAGAAGTACAAGAGCGATAAGAGTAAAGAGAAGTCAGGGAAAGCCAAAGTCAAAACACAGGTAAATCTACAAATACATTCCTAATCTAAGGTGTGACGTCCTTGGTATCAACACCTGGGAAACTGGACTAAGGTCTGAGCGCTAACACAATGTGTATGCACGACAGCAGACAAGGAGCAACTGACATCCAGCTCCTTAAATGCTGAGAGTCACTCAGCCAGCCCGCCCAGAAGCCCAGCCAATCCAGAGACCTCCTGAGGTCAGCTGACCCTCCTACCGAGGAGGTAAAAGCCCTGCCGCCTCGCGCGCGCATGCATGACCTTCTGCCTCTGAGCACCAGAGGGGCCAGGCCCCAGGTCAGCGCACGAACGTGCACCAAAATCCGCTGAGCAGCAGCGGCGGCGTCCCCCCTGCTCTGTGCCGGCAGCTCCGCATGTGTGCCGGAAACCGCCGGCTGGGAAGCGGAGACCGCCGCCATGTTGCCCAGCGTGGCGGCGGTATCTCTGCTAACCCTCACATGCCTGTTCAGTATACCAGCATCTATTCAGTAGGAGACCTTAGGCAAGTCTCCCTAACTCTGCTACTGCCTATAGTCACATCCTAGTGGCTGCAGCTCTGGCGCATTGAGTCCACCATGAGAAAAGAGCAATATAAATGTTATTTGTCTTGTGTTTGTCTTGTTTGTTTAAATAATGTGATGTAAAATTGATGTTCCCTGTTGGTGAATCACAGCCCAGTTACTACCAGTACCATAAAATAGGCAAAGAAAACATGACCTACATAAAGCCTAAGTTGTATTTATATATGCAGATGGACAGCCTCGGGAGTAAACATTGATCTTCTATGTTGGCAAGAAAACACACGTTTAAACTCATGTTCATGCTCAACGTACTTACCTTTTCCTCCCAAATAATACATGTAAGCTTTATCACCATTTCAAATGCACTTTTCAACTAAACCGTAGGTCAGAATACTAAATACATGATTCTATATAGTTAAATTGTGCTGCTGTACCAAACACATTTCTCCGAGTTGCATCACTACAATGCAATGTAAGTTATTTCTTGGAGTTAACCAAGCCCTTTGGGGATATTCTATTAGCAGAAACAGTTGTTGCCAAAAAACAAAATAGCTCTAAGCCTGAGCAGTTTGCCAGTTTCTCAAGAAGAGATTTAATAGAGAAAGAAGGTGGATGTAATGAACAATCCTCTAACTCTCCATCTATGAACTGCAACCTGAAGCTAATACAAATTGAATGTAGTAGGCTATGAAACAAAATGGTAATCATTCCTGGAATCTTCATCCCAGGTGTCCACTCTCTTACAGTTAGAGCTGGTTTTGAATTTAGAACTGGTAACGGTCTTATTTAATAAAGTAACTGATTACTTGAACTTGCAACAGAATGTCCACAAATTATCAGAAATTGGTGGCCAAACTAAAATTCCATACCACTTTCTTTTTTTAAGCATTATTTTTTACAACATTATGTACATTCAAGTTGTGGTCCTCATTTTGCAATAAGCTTGGGTCCTCTCCTCTTGTATGGCCCTTATTCCAGTCTGCATACATGATGAATGAAACACATCATTCATCAATTTAATTTGAGTAAAAAGATAACAATGGTTGGAAAGGTGGTGTTATGTTTTTAACTCTCACCTTGCAGTGTTAGGGTCTCCAGGTCAAATCTGGGCCAAGACATTTTCTGCATAGTGTTTGAATATTCTCCCTATTAATTGTAGATTTCCTCCCACAAATGTACTTGAAAGTGAATTGGTTCTTCCCACTGCCCCAAAGATGGCCTATAGCTACATACACAATGCAAGATAAAATCATGTGAAACCATCAATGAATAACCTGTCCATGATCAAATAGAAAAGAGGTTAAGAGATGTGATGAGAATAACCACAGAAGACTGCAACTGAAATGCCAAACAATTGTTAACCAATAGGATAATTAAATGCTGCAGGGTGTAGGGGAAATTGCTGTAGAGTTTGCAGACATATTATTAAACAATTGTTCAAAGCTCTATACACGTTACTGATGATGAACAATTGTCTGCCAAAGTTATCCGTCATGTTAGTCATACAAAACTCCTGAGTACCATTGTGGATTGTTTGTCTATCCCTTAAGCCATTATTTGTGCTTTGGGTTTTCAAACCACATCTGAAACATGAGTGGATCACCATTTGTTTCTAACAAGTTTTACTCCTCAGGTTTGTGAGGCTTTAGATGATGATAGGAACACTACTCTATTACTTGCATACAAGCCTGGAAAAAAAAGGTTCAGGGGATTGCTGCTAGTAGAATATTGGTAAAACTACCAATATTATAATACTTAATTCTGATAGTAAAATATCGTCAATCTTCACCAGTATTTTGCTATGACCCAACCTAACCCTACTCTCTCACAGAACTCTTTCTTTACAGATGCCTAACCCTTAACCCTCCCTCTACCAATACCTAACCCTTAACCCTCCCTCTACCAATACCTAACCCTTAACCCTCCCTCTACCGATACCTTACCCTTAACCCTCACTCTACACTTGCCTAACTCCCTAGTAGTGCCCAACACATAACCTCCCTGGTGGTTTCAAACCCTTAAACCCCCTTCCTGGTCATGCCTAACCTTTAACACCACTCACTCGTGGCATCTAACCCATCTAACTTGCATAGCTATCGGATAGCCCAGACATCCGCTACTTTATCGGGAGCTTTTGGGCACCTAAATTTCCAATCATTGCCGCTAATCGTGGCTTAGATTATTTCTGCCTATGGCAATGCTTATTTTACCAGTGGCCTTTCTATCGACTCTGTTATAACTATTCTAGGGATTAGATTGTCAGCTCTCTAGGGATAGTCAGCAACATCACTATGGACTTTGTACACATGATGTGTAAAATATCAGTACGAAATAAATACACAACAATTACAATGGACAGGAAAGAAAGGGGGTAAAGAGGATCCTGGGGCATTGCAGTGTATTGAATTTCAGCCTTGAGAGAAACTCATCTGAGCTGTGCTTAGGTTATACAATAGCAATGTGGGACAGCAGGAAACGGTACCAAGTTTTTTTGTTTGTTTTTTCTAACTAAAAAAACAAACAAACTCTATTTACATTCTTTGCTTCAAATACTGTTTGTAATTTACTATACTAGAAAGTGTTCCTGCTGTACTGTAATTCTGTAATCAAGTAATCTAAAAATGCACACTAACTGTACATCCTTTACCTTTGTAAATAAGTCTGTTTCCTTATCCTTTACTGCACTGTTAACAAATGGCTCCAGGCTGCCTGATAGTACTGCAGTAAAGAAAGTCTGGAGGTTCTTACCAGATATAAAGCCAAGCCAAGTACTATCACACAAACTAACTTTTATTTTATTTACTGAATAAATAATCAACCAAAAAAGCATTTGGCATTAGCTTGCTGCTTATACAATGCTTGGTTCATAGTGTACTCAGAAAGCATCCAAAACTTTTCTAAGACCCGCTATGGTAACAAAGAAACTTACAAATCTTCAATGCTACCCTTTTACACATATTTTTAACTTATATTCAATTTATGGTCACAATGAAGATGAGGTGATTCATTTTTACCACTCTAGTCAATTATTGTGACACAGGAAAAACACAGATTCAGTAATGTTTAACAGAATGACTCATATGCAAATCACTTTTTCTCCTGAGTTTTCTCAGAGGTCGGATATTTAAACATCAAATTGTCAATAAAATGATTTTTAAACCATTGCAAGCAAACAACAACAAAAAAACTCAATAAAATTTTGATAGTACTTATCTCCTAGGAGAAAACTCGGGAGAAAAAGTTAATTGCATATGACTCCTTCTGTTCAACACATCTTTGTAATACACTGAAGCGTAAACTGTTGTGGTATTTAATTTTTTCATTTATTCTGCCCTTTTAAAGCAATGAAGAATCTTCAGCTTTGTATTCTCACATTAATACTGTAGCGGGTAGGCTTGATAGTTGTAGTAATGAACTTTATTTAAAAAGCACTAACGTATTACACAGCACTGTACAGTAGATAGAAAGGGAGACATCACATTAAACTTTTTAACATAGGGACATTATAGCATTTAATGGTACACAAAATGGTGATGTAACAATGTATGGATAAATACAGCATAAGAGTAATTGAGGCAATATGGTGGGACAGAAGAGTACATGATGAGGAGGGCTTATAGTCTAATGGGGGCAGGGAGTTTGTTCCATAAAGCAAGGGCTGCTCTGAATAAGTCCTCGAGCCTCATATATGAGCAAATAATGCAATGGGTGGACAACCATAGGTTGTTGAAGGAGAGGAGATAGCAGGTTGGGGATTAGCTCTGGACCAGATCTGAGATGTTCGAAGGGGAGGTATGATGGGTGTATTTGTATGCCAGGCAGAGCAGTTTAAATTTAATTCTGGGGGGACAGGGTGCAAGTGCAGGATGGCATGAGGGTGGCAGCTGCATTCATAATGGATTGCAGGGGTTAGCGTGTGGTCTCAGGAAGTCCAGAAAGGATGGCATTGCAGTAGTCCAGATGGCAGATGACCAGATGTTTGGCAGTGTCGGGTGTTACATGGGGTGAATTTTGGTGATGTTGCGGAACAATGGCAGGACCTGGTCATATACAGGATGTTTGAAAGAGAGTGCCAAGTCGAGGGTGACACCAAGAGGGACAGAATAGATGGACATGTTATTAGTAGTAATAGAGATGTCAGGGAGAGGGCTTGATGAACTGGGTGGGAAGATCAGGAGTTCAGCCTTTTCCAGGTATATTTTCAAAAATCTGATGGACATCCAAGTGGAGATGGCGGACAGCCAAATGGAGATTTTATTCGAAGTGCGGAGGGAGAGATCGGTGTGTGGGGATAGATTTGGTCATCATCAGCATAGAAGTGGTAGTTGAGGCTTATTAAGAAGATTTGTTTGGCAAGGGAGAATAGTAGAGGGAGGAGGTGTAGAGGGAGAAGAGTAGAGGGCCGAGGAAAGATCTCTGCGAGACTCCAACAGTGAGAGGAGTGGGGAGGAAGGCAGGAGTTTTGGAAGGAGCAGTCAAAGAGGTAGGAAGAGAACCAGGTCAGGGCTGAGTCGCTGATACCAACTGAGTGTAGGTTTTGGAGCAGGAGGTGATGGTCAACGATGTTGAAGGCAGAGGAGCGGTCCAGCAGAAGAATATAGTAGTGGTTGTATGATAAATTTATATAGTGCTCTGTTGCTCACTCAACCTTTTACAGAGTGGATGAAAAAGTACTGTACATGTCTATAAAGCTTAGTACAGATTCTAATTTGTGTAACCTTAGATGATCCTGTCTTGTGTGGAAATCTAACACCCCACTCATTGCTGACTTTCCCTTGCCCCTCTCAACAGAACAGGTTCAAGAGCATAAAGAGTTTGCTTACTTGCTGACTGGTGTAGATAAATTAGGGACCAATTATATGGAGGGAACTTCAATGCTGGTGGATTGGTCTAATACAAAATGCTGCAGTCCTTTTTAAAATCCTACACATTTTGCAACTGAATACAATTTTGCAACTTAGTTGTTTAACCTCCTCTGCGGCTGGAAAGTGTACTGGTTAAAGGAGTTATCAGGGAAAATTAGTAAAATGAGGTTTACTCACCTGAGGCTTTCTCCAGCCCCTTGCAGCAGACTGTCCCACGCTGACCGCTCTGCTCCCCGCCGCTGTCCCGGTCTCGCCGTGTGGTCGGCCTTACTGCACCTGTGCGAGCCGCCGCTGTCAATCATCACCACGTGGCCCACGGCGCACTGCGCAGAAGTCCTGCGCCTGCGCAGTGCGCCGCGGACTACGTGCCGATGATTGACAGCGGTGGCTCACGCAGGTGCAGTAAGGCCGACCCCGCGGTCGGCCTCTGCACCTTGCAGCAAGACCGGGACAGCGGCAGGGAGCAGAGCGGTTGGCATGGGACAGTCTGCTGCAAGGGGCTGGAGAAAGCCCCAGGTGAGTAAACCTCATTTTACTAATTTTCCCTGTTAACTCCTTTAAAGAGAATCTGTATTGTTAAAATCACACAAAAGTAAACATACCAGTGTGTAAGGGGACATCTCCTATTACCCTCTGTCACAATTTCGCCGCTCCCCGCCGCATTAAAAGTAGTCAAAAACAGTTTTAAAAAGTTTGTTTGTAAACAAACAAAATGGCCACCAAAACAGGAAGTAGGTTGATGTACTGTATGTCCACACATAGAAAATACATCCATACACAATCAGGCTGTATACAGCCTTCCTTTTGAATCTCAAGAGATCATTTGTGTGTTTCTTTCCCCCTGCAGCTCTCTGAAGAGTTACAAGCTGATTGTTTGTTTACATGCTCTGCCCGGTTGTCTGTAATTCTGCAGTATGTGACTCATCAGTATGTGAACAGAGGATTTATCCAGCTTGTAAAAGATAAGAGAGCAGAGAAAAGCTGGCTAATGTAAATAACACACACACACACAGGGGAGTGTGCATAGAGGGGGCATGCATAGCAGATCACACTGAAGAGTTGGCAGCCTTCCAGACACAGGACGACAAGTCCAACAGGGGAAAGATAAGCTGATTTATTACAGAGATGGTGATAGTATAAAGTGCTACAGTAAGCCAGAGCACATTATAATAGGTTTAGGAACCTGTAGGATGGTAGAAAACACAATGACATTTTTGTTACAGAGTCCCTTTAAGGAAACCCCCTTTGCTCCAGAGACTTCCTAATGTTCCAAGGTGGCTTACTACTTATGTTCAGCTTTATTGCATGTCGATACACACTACATGTTACGGGCTCCGCCCTTCATCAGGTGATGAAGGGCGGAGCACGTAACATGTAGTGTGTATCGACATGCAATAAAGCTGAATGCAAGTTCTTGCCTTTGGAGTGCCTCCTTCTATAGTACTTTGAATCACTGCGTGGAGCAGAGGTGATGTGCCTGCTTGGAGGAGTCGCACCGGCATCTGCTCTCCTGACTGAGGATTGAGCAATCGGAGTAAAGTTCAATTCAGAAGTTATTGGCTTACTACTTATGCCCTAAGTGGCTGCAGCTGTAAAGCACTTTGAGTCCAACTTGAGAAAAGCACCATACAAATACTTTACTTTCATATTAGCATTGTCCATTGTCAACTATAGAATGAAATTACATGCACATTTTTATATATGACAACAACAACGATACAAATGCAATCTTGCTTATACACAAGACTGATACAGGTTGCTATAAATATGAATAATGTATCATTTGCATCAGCTAATATCAGTCATGTGTGGAAGGAAGATGACATCTGTATCTTTGTTGCTTCATTGTTTTATATATAAGTCTGTTCATCTCAGATCTAGTATTAAATCATGCCTGATGAGGGTGCCCATTCCCAACATGCATTTTTACTTTGTTGCATAGTTTCTGTAAAATACAAAGAGCAGAATATTTTTCCATTTATTTCCTTTTTTTTAACCAGTTGATTTTCAAGTACCAATTTAGGCCATTCACTATTATGTGTGTGGTTTGGGGGTATTTTTATTTTTAACAATTTGTTTATAATTTGAAGTGACTACAAACAGGCAAGGTACATATTTCTGTAAGTTATACATTCCCCTATATTGCCATTTGCTGTCTAAAATACTTTGCATTAATTTTCAAGTAGAAATAGTCAGTTTCGCTTACATACACTTTTTTATTCCAATAATATTGTTTATTGAAATGATCAGATAAGAAAGGAATAATAAAAAATGAAATATTCTACAAGGGGCACTAGACAAATGCATGGTAGATATGTACTTTTTCTTTACATATTCATTTTGAATTTAGTACATTTAAGAGTAATCATAGGATACAATATCCATATTGAAGATTTTGTACATCTTATTGCTCAAACTGAAGTACCCTGTGGCAACTCAACCACTACCTTCAATAGTCGGCTGGTTGTGAGCGCACAGGTCTTATCAGTAACTTTGAAGGACTGGAGCAGTGGTCTTAGACCTACCAACCATACTGATTTTTACTGTAAGATAAGGCAATTGAGCAATTTAGTTCAGTCAATCTGTGCGTTTTAACTAAATTAAGTCTTTTCTGACAATAAAAGTTCAAGAATATCCACCGTTGCGATTTGGTAATCGATATGTAGCAGTGTCTTCCTACATACACTTAACTTTGGGATAATTCACCGATTTTGCCATCTGATGGGCTTGCAAAGCCAAGTACAGAAGCTAGATTGCTCGATCTCTATAAATGCAAGTTTCCGGGCTATCAGCTGATCAAAAGAAAAGAATACATTCTCATGGATGTGAATACTGTTCCTTTGTACAATAAATGTGGTAATTGCAGTTAAACTATACTGTAGGGGATTAGAAGAGATGTATGACATTTTACTTCCTGCTTTCTGTGGACTTCTGAAACAGAAGATAAATTCGAATTTTGAAAAGTATTTCACACTTAGGTGTATAGCTGTGCCATAGTCTCAAGTTCACCAGTGCTGCAACGCTATAGCAACTGCAGGCTGATAGTAAAAAACTATGTAATCATTTTGAAAGAGAATCAGGGAAGTTTCTCTCGTACACAACATTATTTGTTGGTAATAATCTAGGAAGGTGCAGACCCACTAATGCTCTCATCTGATGCAGTGTCTTCTTACTGTATGTCTCTTAACTTGCATATGCATGCTAAATACTCTACCCTCCTGAGCAGCCGTGGCTTAGTAACCATTGCATACTACTGTATGGCTTGTATAATTATCATAAGGATGTGCAGTAAACATCGAGAACTGCAACAAGCCAACTTTGTAAAACCTAATCATTAAAACCCGTCTTTCCCAATCATAAAATAGTGTACACAGTTTTAAATACATTCATTGTATTCAACATAAGCGGCGAGTATGTGCGGCGATTCGTCGTTATTCGCCGGTGTTCTGCCGTTTCTGGTACCAGCGGTCTCTGGTCCTTAATGGAGAAGAGACCACTGGTACTTAAAGGGAACATAAACTGAGAAGGGTATGGATTTTTCCTTTTAAAATAATACCAGTTGCCTGACTCTCCTGCTGATCCTGTGTCTCTAATACTTTTAGCCACAGCCCCACAACAAGCATGCAGATCAGGTGCTCTGACTGAACTCAGACTGGATTAGCTGCATGCTTGTTTCAGGTCTTTGATTCAGCCACTACTGCAGCCAAAGAGATCGGCAGTACTGCCAGGCAACTGGTATTGTTTAAAAGGAAACATCAGTTAAGGTTCCCTTTAAGTGGTTAAAGTGGAATTATAGCGCAAATTTCCTATCTGCCCTGGCAGATTAGTCATACCATAAGAAAGTCCAGAAACAACCAATTACTAAAAGAATAAATAAACACTGTTATGCTTTGCTTGACATGCTGTTACATTGTTACACCACCTTTGAACACTAACTGTAATAGATAAAACCGAACAAACACTGGAAATAGTTAAACATTATGCTGGGAATACACCAAGAGTTGTTTTTCAGCAGATAATTGGCTAGATAGATATTTTCTGATCAATTTTCTCATAGAAGTGAATGGAAATCGATCAGAAAAAGATCTAACATTGTTCATAAAGATGATCTGAAAATTGATTGGACAGTAAATCTGCTGAAAAACTCATCATATATTCCCAGCATTACAAAGACAAGGATGAGCTCAAATTTTCTCCAGTTATCTCCATGTGTTTTTCACACTGAAAATTTGTCCAACTTCAAATTTTCACAAAAATACTGTTGATTTTTACAAGATTTTTACATTTTCAATTTTTTTCAAAATTTGTTTTCTCATGTCCATTGCCTTCAATGGCTTTTTATGAACACATTTTTGCATTTTACATCCCCATATCCATGCCAAACATCTTCAATTTTAAACAGTTTAACATTTTTAACACTGTAGGGCGCCTCCAGAGTTTTCCCCACCAATACCAAAGTTTTATTTTATTTTTTTTCCATATTTCCTACTTTTATATAGTTGTTAACACCAGTTAAAAATAATCCATTCATCATATTGCAGAAATGAAATGGCAAAGCTGGTGCTTTTCTAGAGTTAAAGAAACGCACACAACTGACAGGAAGTTCGAATATTCAAGAAGATGCCAGTAACAAAAAAAGAAGGAAAAGAAGATAAAGTGTAATTTTCAGTTTAATTCACAAAAACCAGGAGGAGGGAAGACACAATAGAAATCAAATGAGTAGAATTACTTCCTCGCAGAAGGGATAATGGATGCATTGAAACCCTCTCCATGAATAAGTGGAAGTTAATACAGTAAAACTATATCAGGAAAGATTATCATAGGTTTGAAAGAACACTAAACAGCCTATAACTAGAAAAGAAGATAGGAAGATAATACAAACCTGCAGTTTTCAGTTAACCTCTTGTTGGGCTTCAAGAATGCCCAATTAAGGGAAGCAATTACAGTTTTACAGCAGAATATGCCAGCAAAATCTCTTAAAGCTGTTTCTTATAGTATTCAAGGCATAACAACTGTCATTCTTTGGAGGCTTTTTAAGTTAGAGCAGTAGATACTTTTTAAAAGGTTATTTTTGTTTATTTTTTTTACAAAGGATAATCTGTTATATTTAATTTTTATACATCAAACTTATTGAATCCACCCAGGCCTTTCAATGATAGGCTTCATCAGCGCATTCATTTTGGCCTGATGGGTATTCGTTTGCATCATTGTCCATAAAAACTTATACTTCTGTTTATTCCTTGTTTAACACATATTTTATGTGGATCTAAGTTATGACAGCATTACATAAAACAATCACAGACAGAAAGTGAAATCTTGACAATCAGCAATACACACTCAGCTTTAAATTAAGAAATCCAACACAGCCTGCTGCCTCTTTTACATTGACGTGAAGGACTAGACTCTATGGCCTCAATTCACTAAGCTTCTCTCCTGTCTTTAATAACTCTTCTAGAGTTGTTACCATGGTGATAAGGCATGTAGTATTCAGGAAACATTTTACCTCAGGCAAACCTTAAGTTAACTCTTCTGTCTTTAAGTTAACTCTTCAATCCTTAAAATAACTCCAGAGTTAAAGACGGGCTGTTTATTAACTGCGTGTGCAAATAACTACAGAGGAGGTAAATTAACTACAGAGGAGGTAAAATAACTACAGAGGAGGTAAAATAACTACAGAGGAGGTAACTTAAGGAATGAAGAGATAAGATAACTCTCTCTTATGTGGAGGTAAGTTTTCTCTTGCCTTATTATCTCCAGCATGATCTTAGTGAATTGAGGCCAAAGTCAAGTTAATTTGGAAGGATGAGAGTGGAAAGAACATAATTTCTCATTGTTTCAGTTGGCAGTATCTGATCCAACTGAACCTGATCTCTGATACAACACCAATTATTTTGTTTTTACCTGTTCTAAACATTAAATATTCATAGCTAGTATTACACATTTTCAAGATCCAAACTATATAAAATCTGTTCAGTACTAAACACCATGTTTTAGAAGAATGTAAAACTTGAGCGCTAGACAGCAATAATAGTTCCGCAGCCAGAGGTTAATCCCATCCACATGGAGATAGACATATAGCTTTTGTAATCCTCAGCGCTGTATATTTGGAACACCCCTCCTGTTGCAGCCTGCAGTCACCCAGTGCACAACAACAGTGTGGCCACCACCCAGGGTAAAAACCACAACACAAGCTTAGATTCCTTTGCAACAGGGGGTTACACCAATTTATTTAAAACATTGCACAAAAATATAAGGAGATATAAGTAGCCCGTCTCTCCTTCCCAACCCAGTTGGGAAGGAGAGGCGGGAAGGAGAGACGGGCTACTTATATCTTCTGGAAATACCTAAAAGGTTGTTGAATAAGGTGCACTGAAGTTAACACTCGTGCAGATACCTTATAAGCGATTGTATGCAAGGAGGGTCCAGTGTGCATGGACCCTCAAATATAAGTTGTTGTTTTTATATTTTTGTGCAATGTTTAAAATAAATTGGTGTAACCCCCTGTTGCAAAGGAATCTAAGCCTGTGTTGTGGTTTAAACACCATGTTTACATCTAAAAAAAAATCAATACTGAGGGAAAGAAGAAAAACACAACATACTAATTTCAGGAAATCGGTATCTCTTTCTCTCACTCATTAAGCTGACCTCAGCTTTTCTACAAAATTCACCCTACCAAGACCTTATTTCAATGCCATTTGCCATTCTTGAACTATTGATCCTTACTACTAAATTAAGTTGAAACAAAATGGATTAAAATATATTTATTTACCTAAGTTTCATTTGTGTGGACACTCTTACGTGCCTTAAACCTCATACACGCGCTCTACTAAAGTCGGCTGAGGTGGCTGATAACATAAGATTCTAGCATGTTTGGGGGCCTTGCTATTTAACACTAAAGTCGGCGGCCATTGACATCTCTTTAGAACCTTTTAAAAAGCATTCATGTAAAATATTTCACCATTGTTCTACCTCTGCCATGCCACAGTCTGGGTTTCTGTACACTCTGTGCACCCTTTTATAGAAATTATGGCTGCAAAGATGCCCTGCAGGATTTAGACGTTTGTCTGCTATTGAAGTCAATTTAGAAATGTTTAGGGTAAAATTTATGAATGGTCCCCAAAATTTGTTTGCGATGTTCATCCATCTCTATTGATATGCCAGTGTTCTAGGTTCTGCAACTTCTTTTCTCATTATTAGACCTCAGGTAAGGAAAAACTTTAGAGTAAGGATATTGCCAATTATTACTGTATTTTTTGACTATAAGACTCACTTTTTCGCCCGCAAAAGTGAGGGGAGGGGGGGAAGTCCTTGCGTCTTATAGTACCAATGCAAGGAGTTCCTGACTTGTGAACGCCCGCCAATATGTACCTCCAACCTGCCGCAATCCTAGGGACTCCCTGTACTGTGCCCATGTAGAGGAGGACACAAGGGGACATGTAGGGGCATAGAGTAAGACACATGGAGGACAGAGGTGGACACATGGGGACACAAGAGGGCAGAAGAAGACACAAGAGGTACAATGGTGGCATGAGGTACAAAGGGGGCATAATCCACAAGATGTTCCTTCACCATTGATGCACCAGGTTTAGTATACATTTTTTCCCCTGGTTTTTGTCCTCTAAGTGCGTCTTATGGTCAGGAGCGTCTTATAGTCCGAACAATATGGTAATTAAGAGAAAACAAGCTTTCAAAACGCTTTAGGTTTCTTAGTCAGACATAATACAGAAGTGGATCTTAAATGTATATACCTGTATACAAGACTACAAAAATCAATGACAACAACAAAAAGATAATTTTCTCAAAATAGAACAATGTCACTAAGTTTTTTAATATTTTATCATAGTTTGATAATTATCCTAATTGTTCATACTAAGGAACTTATACAAGTTTTAGTGCTGATGAACAGAAACTCTGCACACCAAAAGCAAAATATATGTGGTAGATTGTTAATTTGCCTAAATACATCATAAAAATGCGCAGAAAATAGAAATGATTAATTTCCCCCATATAATGTCTCCTATAGGTGAAATCATGTTGTATAAAAAAGAACGTGAAATGCCATGTGATGATTTGATAGAATTCCAAGTCTATGCACTAGGTGGTCATGTTCTTATTATTATGAATCATTACCACTTCTTTCTTTGTTCTACTTGAATGAAACATAAGATAAATTATGAAGGTAAAGTTAATCCTTTCCAGCAGAAAATAATAAAACAGCAGTAAGTTTCATATAGCTATTTGTTTTCATGAATAATTGGTTTCTAAAGGATTTCTAAAGGGGGTGGTGGTTAAGGTTAGCCGTGTGTGTGTGTGTGTGGGGGGGGGGGGGGGGGTTAAGGTTAGCCATGTGTGTGCATTTATGTGTGTATAGGGGGGAAAGTTAAGGTTAGCTGTGGGGAAATTGTTAGCCGTGGGGAGAGGGTTAAGATCAGTCATGGGGGTGGTGGTTAAGGTTACCAATGGGGGGGAGACTTAAGGTTAACCATGGTAAGGTGGTTAACCACTCTGTGTTCGCCTAACGCAGGATGGTAGCCGTAGAGTGTCTTCCTCGTTCCTCCAGGATGCACTGGTGCATCATCTCGCGATGCACGTAATTAGCAGGGAATGAGCATTCACGCTGGCACCTGTTCACTGCAGAGGAACGGGAGACGGCTGCAAATAGATCGGAGCTGGCAGGCTCTAAACAATTTTAAAAAAATCCAAATCAGTTGTTCAGTGGTGCGATCTACTGCAGTGCTTTACAGGGGACAGCTCTGTCACTAATGCCTATGAGAGAGGTAGGGAAAATAAAAAAATAAGGAAATTTAATTTAAATAAAGACAACTTAAATTAATAAAAAAATTTGACTTCGCAGCAGAAATAAGATGCCATCAATAGAGATGGCCCGAACTGTTCGCGGGCGAATCTCTATGTGCCTGTACTACTTCCGGGTTGCTATGACCCGGAGTAATACGGCTGCGCTGGCCCGGCGGTGCGCATCCTTAATCGCGCGCCTGGTGCCGGTCACGCACATGCGCAGAAAGTGCCCAGCAACAGGAGCGCGATCTAGGACGCGCACTGCCGTGCCAGCGCAGCCGTACTACTCCGGGTCATAGCGACCCGGAAGTAGTACAGGGTGAGGTTTTCACCCGCGAATGGTTCGGGAACCGTATGCCGACATCTCTAGCCACCAATAGAAAGCTCTGTTGGTGGCAAGAAAAGAAGGGCAGATTCATTTGGGTGCTAAGTTGTATGACCAGTAGTATGACCATTCAATTAACCATTAAAGCTGCGCAGTGCGAATTGTAAAAAATCGGTCTGGTCACTAGGGGGAATTAAGCCTGTGGTCCTCAACTGGTTAAGGTTTTCCATCGGTAGTGTGAGGGTTTAGTGTAACAATAGGGCTATGTTAAGCTCTAGTAAAATATCGGTATTTACCACCAATATTTTACTATTGTTTTTCCACTGTTACGATGTAATATTGGTTAATTTACTGCTATTCTACCATTGGCATTTCTGGGTGGCAACATTTCAAGATGTCCTTTTTCAATGTATACCATGGCCTTCTTAGAATAATTCAACTATTCCTTCTCCACTGACAAAGCGAGGGAAATATTTACCTTCAATTTTCATATATATATATATATATATATATATATATATATATATATATATATATACATATACCTGGACAATAAAATTAAATTCTTTAAACACAATTATTCACTGCTTTTGCAGCTGACGTTTCTATAGCTGCACAGACATAAGAGTCACACCAGTGCAGTTTGCTAGATGTTCCCGAAGACCGCTGAAGAAGGAATGATTGGTGGAAGGAGACATGTGTCATTAGTGAAAATGATTGCTTTTATAGCCAGTAACTGTGATCTTTCTCAAAATGCATACAGGAAGTATATTACTTCCTATAATGATTGTGCATGCATGTGCATGTGACTCCCCTACTGCAGCGGTGATTGGTCAAAGGGATCATGTGGTGCCTTGACCCCTGTGGCTGCAGTGATTGACCCAAGGGATCATGTGATCTTTGTGACAATTTTTTTCACAATGGGCAACTTTTTTTTTTGCAACAAATGATCATTTTTATATCTTGTAATCTTGTTTAAAGAAAATAAGTTAAATTATGTTTAGCAATGTGCGGCGATGAGGACCATCATGATGGATCAATGAGTTATTATTAGCGATATTTTACATGGAAACCTATGGTGGTGCCCATTAGTGTTATGTATAGATTGGGTAGGATTAGTGTTAGGAGTCTGTGTGGGATGGCTAAGGTTAGGCATAGATAGGGGAGAGTTAGTGTTGGGCATAGATAGGGCATATCTATCATAGCAACGCAAAGAAAAATGGGCGCAAAAATAATAGTAATAGACATGAAATAATGGTAGTATATCAGTAATTTTACTATAGACTACCCAAGCTTTTGTTCTGGTCCAAGCCCTATCCCATAGTCATATTAATCCCTGCCATGCACCGATGAGGACCAAAAGCCCAAAACAGGCTGTCTGCATGTTGGGTTGATGTGGCTCTGTAAAATTTATAAGCTATAGGCTTGCTATACATCAGTGGTTCTGCATGTAAGCCTGGCTTCAAGGGCATAAAGAGATAATTTGCGTATTCAGTAGTGGTGCTATGGGAGTAGCCACAGTTACACAGTAAAGCTGAATAAATACCTTCTGTTTTAAGATGGCAAACCACATAAGGTAATTTTATTCATATTCTATTACCCACAATAGTAGAATATCAGTAATTCAACCAATATTATACTATCTATCACTGTGCCTTAACTCTCACCTGAACCCTCTGCTATCTATGCCTAACCAACCCTGAACTACTCCTAACCCTAACAGCCCCTATCTGAATGAACTGCAAAAAAGCTATAGGCGTACCTTAAGAACAAAGGATTGCTGTGCATCCAGTTTGTTATCAAATTATATATATGTATCTCCATTTAATCATAACGAGTTGTAGAATCATTTTTGATGTGTCTTATAGCTTGGACCCCGTCACATAAAAAATTAGTTAGGAATAAGCTCAATCCATCATTCACAAAAAATGTCATTTTCAAAAGTCAAAAATTATTTCAAAAGTTCAAAAATTTCATTTCAGCAAAACTACATGAGTCAGGCAGCACGGTGGCGTAGTGGTTAGCACTCTCACCTTGCAGAGCTGTGCCCCCGGTTCGAATCTGAGCCAGGTAAACATCTGCAAGGAGTTTGTATGTTTTCACTGTGTCTGTGTGGGTTTCCTCTGGGCACTCCAGTTTACTCCCACATCCCAAAAATATACAGATAAGTTAATTGGCATCTCCCTAAATTGGCCCTAAACTACGATACATGAACTACATTATCGGTTCTCAACGTGTGGTACACATACCCCCAGGGGGTACTTCTGAGGGTTCTAGGGGGTACTCGGGCTTGATATACTTAACCACTTTACCCCCGCGCGTACGTATTTCTCCGCCCCTTTTTCCATCCTTTAAAAACCAGGGACGGAGAAACACGTACTTTCCGCGTTCCCGACGCTGCCCGCGCTCCCGCTCGTAAACACGCCGCCCGCCGCTAGTAAAACCGCCGCCGCCCGCTCGCCCAGAGATCAATGAACGGGAAAATCCATTCCCGTTCGTTGATCTAAGCCCCGCAATGATCAGCTGCTCTCCTATGGGCAGCGCGATCATTGTGAGAAAAAACTCACGTGTCCAGCCTCCTTATTCTTCCTCCAAGCTTCCGGAAGGAAGCTTGGAGGTCGCATTAAAACAAAAAGTTACTGTGGCCATCTTGTGGCCAAATAGTAAACTACACCCTACACATTTTTCACATACAAATAAATGACTTTTACACATAAAATTAACTCATTACCTCCCACACTCCCCATTTTTTTTTTTTTTGTAATTAAAAAAAAATTAAAAAATTTACAATTAAAAAAAATACATAAATAGTTACCTTAGGGACTGAACTTTTTAAATATTTATGTCAAGAGGGTATAACACTGTTACTTTATAAACTATGGGCTTGTAATTAGGGATGGACGCAAAAATGAAAAAAATGCACCTTTATTTCCAAATAAAATATTGGCGCCAAACATTGTGATAGGGACATAATTTAAATGGTTTTATAACCGGGACAAAAGGGCAAATACGTTTCATGGGTTTTAATTACAGTAGCATGCATTATTTAAAAACTATAATGGCCGAAAACTGAAAAATAATTATTTTTTTCCCCACATTTTTCCTATTTTCCCATTAAAACACATTTAGAAAAAAATAATTCTTGGCATAATGTCCCACCTAAAGAAAGCCTAATTGGTGGCGAAAAAAACAAGATATAGTTCATTTCATTGCGATAAGTAATAATAAAGTTATAGACGAATGAATGGAAGGAGCGCTGAAAGGTGAAAATTGCTCTGGTGGTCAGGGGGTAAAACCCCTCAGTGGCGAAGTGGTTAACCAAAAATAACAAATTTAGAGTTTTAGAAAATGATAAATCTTATTTAAACAGCACCAAATTAGTATTTTAGCTAATTAAAAGCAATAGTAAATGCTTGGAAATGGTTTAGAACCAATTATAATGTACTACGATTAAATATATACTTGTCAAGGGGTACGTGTGATAATGTTTACCATGCTAGGAGGTACTTGGTGAGTACAGGGTTTCAAAAGGGGTACATACCAATAAAATGTTGAGAAACACTGAACTACATGATACATGACACATGACTATGGTAGGGACTAGATTGTGAGCCCCTCTGAGGGACAGTTAGTGACAAGACAATATACTTTGTACAGCACTGCGTAATATGTCGGCGCTATATAAAAACATAAATAAATGAGTCAGTAGCTTACAAAATATCCACGTTTGAATATCCCTGGTTCTTAGCTTTCCACAATGGCGTTTGTGGCATTTTTCTGATGCCCTGACTATTCTGGAGCTATGCAAGCAAAGAATGGCACTGTAAAAATTTGGCTTCAGCACCCCGGGGGGGGGGGGGGGGGCTTAAAATTAGGCATTGGTAGAGAGGGTAGAGAGAGGGCTTTATATGAGACTATGGTCAGGTCATGGTAAAATATTGGTAAATAATACTGATATTTTACTACATGAATTAGGTATTAGAATATCAGTTTTCCAATTTACAGATATTGTACTTTCAGCAATTTCCTGCACCCTTTTTCACGGGCTCCATTATTAAATGTGCACACCTGTTCATGTCTACAATTTAGGAAGTTCATGTTTTTTATTTCCAAATAATATATTATCTCCATACATTGCACTAGGGACATAATTTAAATGTTGGGATAACCAGGATAAATGGGCAAATAAAATGTGTGGGTTTTATCTATGGTAGTATTGTTTATTTTAAAACTATAGTGGATGACATTGGATAAAGTGCATTTCTTTATTTTGTTTCCCTTTAAAGAGAGTCTGAAGCCTTCTAAAAATCATCTTTTTATTAGACATTTATCTTTAGAAATATCTGCACTGCTAAAATGCCGCATTCCCATGGCAGAAAGATGTCATTAAACCTCCCAAATACAAAATTCCAACACTTTCCAAGTCCTGGATTTTGCTGCCCTGGGAGGCAGAGCTTAGTGCTGTAACTCTGCCTCCAATAGCGTCAATTCCCGCTGATCACCACTCATCTCCCCACCCGACTCAGTGAAAGAAGACTGAGAGGGGCGGGGAGAGGCGGCAATCAGTGTGGATTGACGTGAGTAGAGGCAGAGCTACAGCACAAAGCTCTGCCTCTTACAGGAAGCACTCCCCGCATTTTGCCCCGGGGATTTGGGGGGTTTAATGACATCTTTCTGCTGTGGGAATGCAGCGTTTCAGCACTGATGATATTGCTAAAGATAAATGTGTAATAAAAAGATGATTTTTGAAGGCTTCAGACTCTCTTAAAAATGCATAAAGAGTAAAATTATAAAAAATTAAAAAATTAAAAAAAAAATCACCCCAAAAGCCTAATTTGTACTGGAAAAATAACAAGATCTAGATCAAGTGTCCCCAAACTTTTTCGGTCAAGGGCCGGGTCAACATACTTCAGACTGCTAGGGGGGCTGGAATATACATACAATGATGTAGAAAAACATTACATCATACCTAGGTATTGTAGACAGCTTCTATTAACATGTGCAGCCCTAATGTCTTCCATTTAACCAGACAATTTTAACATGTGCAGATAGTATACCCCCCCCCCCCCCCCCCCAACTCAGCAAGTGCAGTTATTATGTCACCTACACAGCAAGTGCAGATATTGTGACCCTAACATAGCAAGTCATATGTGAGCCATAATGTCACCAAATGGCCTGCAAAAGCCTGCAGTACAATCCGAAGAAGTCTTTGCGGGCCAGACAAAGAAGCATACCCAGGTGACAGCCTGCCACCCAATTGGACAACAGTGATTGATTGGAAGCCAGTGAATGACTTCTTTCTGGCTTCCATGTGAAAGGGTGGTGTCAGCACTGTGCTATTCTATATGTGGGCTGACAATATTTAAAGATGCAGCGGTCCACATCTATAAGTAATACATTTTGTGAGTGGGGGACCAGTAAAAAAAGCCCCAGGGGGCCGCATTTGGCCCGCGGGCCTTAGTTTGAGGACCACTGATCTAGATCATTTAAGTAGGTGTGATAAAGTTAATGAAAAATGAATAGGAGGGCGCTGAAATGTGAAAATTTCTCTCGTCTATAAGGTGAAAATAACGAAAGTGGTTAGTTAAAAAAAAGATATTTATAAAATATCAATATTAATAAAAATGTTCCTATTTATTCACTTTAACACATGTTTAATATTAAGATTGGCAAAAGGTCACTTTGTTTTAGAACTACAACATAAGTCTATGAGTCTCTGTTGTTTGCAGATTTCCTATATGCCAAGAACTTAGCATGAGATATAAAAGCCATGTATTTTGCAAGTATAATCGACCTCTAAAGATACTCAAACATATAAACTATAAATCATTCTGCTGTTAAAACCTCAATGTGCTGCAACATGTAATTTAAATACAAAACAAAAATAATTAAAAGATATGCCAATAAACATAAATATATATTACCTTGACAGGCAATTTATTTCTACAGCCTATTAAGAGTGTTTATTTTTCTCCATTCTCCTTAGCTAAGCAGAACTAACAAAATATCCTTGCTTATTTGAAGTGGTTCTTTTATAGCAAGTTGTTCCCAGAGGAACTCATCTGCTTGATTCTGGGGAATTTACCAATTATTTAAACAGCTAAAATATTCCTAAATTAACATATAAGAGAATGACTGGGGGGAGAAAACATGCCCTAGCTGAGTGTTACGTTAACAAGTCCATGTAAATGATTGTATTGTAACATCATCTATAGTAAATACTCCACAAACCAGTAGAGGCTCCTACTTAAAGTACATCTGTCACTCAAAAGCTATGGAGGCTATTGATCGGGAGAGTGCGGGGAAAGATAGAAGACCTGACTGTTATCTGACTTGCACACTTGTTCTCAGTTAATTATTTAGAAATTCTATAGCGCGACCCCGAGCCTCGTTCATCCTGATTGCTCTCCTGTGTCTGGGAGTGCTCTGTGCATGTGCAGTACTGACTTTTGCATACTGCGCATGCACAGAATGCCCATCCTTCTGAGGAGGCAGGCGGCTTGGGGCAGTGCATGTGCAGTAGCCGGCAACTGGCGGCGACAGGCTCAGATGCATGTTGTGGGCACAAGATGACTCAAAGGGGCTGCAGGTAATTCCAGTGGACTCCAGGGGGGCCCAGGTAAGTTAAACTGTTTTTTATTTTTTCATTTAAGATTTCCTTTAAGTGTAAGAAGACTAGAAGTAAAGTATAAATATTTAAAAAAAGAAAATCCCATGTGAAAGCAGGTTCACCGCAGCACTTTCAGAAGTCAAAGCTTTTTAGTTGAGTAATTTCTAATTTTTCTTGTTGCTTAAAAATGTATTATCTTACTGATAGCTAATTTCAAATGTCATCCCACTTACGCTTCTGTGACAAAGAATCACAAGTGATAATTACGCAGAGATGGTTATGAGATTGCGAGGTGAAGCAGATGAGATACAAATCAAGAGTTCAAATCAGTCATAACAAACCATCAAACACCGGTATACATCTATTTAAATACAATAAGAAATCAATGCTATTGTGAAATGCAGTTTGTTCAACCCTCTAATTACTGACAGGTAAGTAGGATATCAGAATTTTTTGATTGGCTCATATTTATCTTTCCAGGCACTCGCTTATCTTACTGAGCTGTCCACTCCAGTAGTGTCAAGGCAAGTTTCTTTCCAGTCATAGTGAAGAGTGAACCATCTGTTTATTATTGTTTTAGCTATGTTTTTTATCTGAGTTAAGCTTCAATGTATTTATAAGTATTTACAGTAGTTCACTACAGCAATGAGTTATAGAAAGCATCCACCTTTCTAGGTAAAGTAGCAGAATATGGGCCATTTAGATATATAGGGGATGTTTATTACTACTGCCTCTTAGGCCTAGTTCCCACTTGCATTAAAAAACAGTCCGTTTGTGGCTTGGAAAGGATCACCATTCTGTTCACCTGCAGATCACCAGTTTATAAATAATTTCTATAACTTCCTCAGTGTATAAGTCCCACCTCTCTAAAATGCCTCAATTGTAGTAGGCTGGTCCAGGATTTGGTTTAATTAACTGGTTTAGGTTACAATGGTTTTGCTTAGTTATGTTCAAACTAGAGGTGATATACAAATATATATTTGGGTATCTGTAAATTAAAACTGAATAAATGTGCCTTCTGTTCCAGAAAGGCATGAATGTCCTTTTTTTTGCCAAAGGATGAAGATATGATGGTCACCCTTGAGAGAGAATTGCAGCGTGTACCAGAGCCTTGTATGTGGATGATACACTGTAATGTGGCACTAGATTGGGATAAAATAAAAGGTCAAGGACCACAGTAGACAGGCATATGTACTGTGACCCACAGCACACCAGGTAGAAAGAGAAAGCCAGCATCCTTTATTGAGACATCCAAGGAGACATACAGTAGCTAACTTTGTCTGAAACATGTTAGCTGCTTGTCTCCTTAGATGTCGCAATAAAGGATGATGCATTTTACTTTCTCCTTGGTGTGCTGTGAGTTGCTGTACATATTCTGAATAGTTTGTAGAGGGTTTGTCCATGGACCACTGTAGTATGCTATTAGAGCAGTCTATATGTTTTTTACATAGCAGACAGGCATAGTCGGTACATGCATACATTTGAAATCAGCGCCGGTAGACTTGGGCGCAGGATACAGCCGGTATATGGCTGATCCTGCTTCTGCACAAGTCCGGGCCGTGTTAATTACTATTCCCCCTCCAGGCCGTCATGGATAGTGGGGGAATGATATAATTCGGCTTCCAGCGATTGCTGGTGGCTGAATTAATGCTTTTTTAAGCAACTTCAGCTCTGTCTTCTGATGGCGCCGACGTTACTCACTGACTGAGCACCGCTATAGATGTGATTCCCATTAAAGTCTATGGTGGCGCCGGCTGTGCCCAAATCTAGCAGCGCTGAAAAGCACTGCTCCGCGGTAGACAGGCATCAGAAGATTGAGTCAATAAAAATACAGGAAGATATGAGGAGCAGACAGAGCCAGAAGCAATAAATACTGGGATTTTGCAGAAACTAATGCAGAGACACCCTAGGAACATTTTGGCTCACAGTGCTCTGAATTATTTTTCCATCTGACCACCTTGAGGTCATAGAAGGAATGAAACTACAACCACCAACATATGGCACAAGTGTGTGTCTATGAGATAGCACGTTGAGGGTATGGATAAGATGATTATTGGAATAATGGTAGTGTGCCATCACTAAAGAGAAAAGCAGACGTGACACAAAAGAGAAAACACAATCATACTCCAACAACAGATTCATGGAACTTGCAAGCTCATTAAACCTATAGCAGCCAATTTATTGAGAGGCTTGCACATGCTCCAGGCATTATTTTAGCACATTTTCTTATTTCTTATTTGTTACATTTCCTTTGCTTCTAATTAGCACTGATGTAACAACCACTTGTCACTTGGGGAGGGGGAGGGGTGTGAGACAATAACAGATGACTTCTAATTTCAGTTTTTATATTTTCTGCAACTAGAAAAAGATAAAAGCATTCCAAGAATTTACAGCACAACAAGTTCTGCCTACTGAGGTCAAAAGCAGTGCACTTATTTCAAATTAGATAACTCTATTGGAGCAGCTAGCACGATGATGGTGTGGAATATTTGTCAAGTTTTATCTTATGTGAATTATGCCCTCTATGTTTCATATTTGCATTGTGACATACATAATTTATATGTTAAATAAGTATGACTGATGTGATTCATTTAAACGAAGTCAAAATAAATCCCATTGAGCAAGAAAACACAAAATAAAATGCTTTAAAATTAATTTCCAAAAATGCCTAGTTAAGGGTTAACTAGAGACATCTAAACTTAACCATTCCTTTTAAGCGTGGGCCCTGCAGTGTTCATATGAACAGGGATGATCTTTTACGAGATAGGCATTTCCAGCCACACAATATTAGAAGGGAAGTAGAAAATCAATAATTTATTACACCAACATTTCAGCTTTAAAAGGACATTAATCATGATTTGTTGTACACTTAGCTCAGTGTTATTACTTTCATAAGAGGTTTTGTGACTAGAATGCTGACAGTTGTCTGTAGGGTTGGTGTTCAAATTCTGGTCAACATTAAGGTCGACCCAAATAGGGGTGTTTGAAATCAGGCCTTACTTGCCCAAAAAAACAATATTAAACTGACAAGTTCTGGTTTTTTTACACCATTCCCACTATGCCCAGTGACCCATGTGGTCTCCCCCATAATGCCTAAGACCCTTCAATCACAGGGGGATCATCTCCTTCATCTTGGTTGTGGCAAGCAGGCATAGCCCTATATAAGCAGAGGGGTTGGCTGCCTGCAGCACTTGTGAATTGATCTTTGCTAGTGACACAGCTTCTTTGTTTCATTGCCTGTAGTTTCTGTAACCTTATGACATTGCTGTGCTGCTGATAGGCAGATAGTTAGATTGGTATATAGATTGTATAATTGACAGATACATAGGTAGATTGTTTCATTTCTGATTGATAGATTGTTTCATTTCTGATTGATAGATAGTTTCATTGTTGATACATGGTAGGTAAATTGTTTAATTCATGATAGATGGATAGATAGATAGATAGATAGATAGATAGATAGATAGATAGATAGATAGATAGATAGATAGATCGATAGATAGATACTGTAGATAGACAGACAGACAGACTGACTGATCATTACAGTCACTGTGTAACACACAGAATGTTATCCTGCTATATTATCCGGCACTTTAGACCAGTGTTCCTCCTCCTTATCACAGGTGAGTTATTGGTATAGAAGCACAAGAGTTGTTTGCAGAGTGTGGCGCATAACACAGCAGGTTGTCTTGTCAAAAAATCTAAATAGATTTCGCTTCCTACAATAATATCTGACACTGTAGGCCACTGATTTTCTTCTGATCCTCCTCATCACAGTTGACTTGTTGATATAGTAGAGCAAAAGTTGTTTGCAGAGTGTGATGCTGCCACATAACACAACAGGCCTTCTTGGCAAACAAATGTAAACATTTATTTTGTTCTCTATAATAATATCCGACACTGTAGGCCACTTTTCCGCCTCCTCATCACAGTTGCTTACTTGAGTTGTTCGCAGGATTTGGTGCATAACACAAGCTGTGAAACCAGGCTAATTTTTTGACCGGAGGAACCTTCTGTCTCTACTCAGAGGCTTGTATATCACTAGTAATGGAGCTGTGAAACCTTGCTAATGTTTTTGACTAGATGACCCCCCCTTCCAGGGCCTCTGCCTCTATGCAGAGGTCTGTATAAAATTTTGCATGTTCCCTTGGCAGCCTCATAAAATTACCTTGCCAATAGCATAAAAAAGACCCTCCTGTTTTTCTTGGCTTTTCTTGGCAGAGCTGTGAGAGTCTTGACATTTGTAGGCTGTACAAACCCTACACAGTCCAAAACCATAACCTGAATTTCCCTCCATTGACTTTAATGGTAATGAATTTACTGTTCAATCAGCTGTCACTCTCAACCAACACTATAGGTCAGTTATGCAGGAGAACAGAAGCGCCAAAAGGATAAAAGTAAGCTAAATGAGCTTAAAAACCAAATAGAGGAGGCAGTGGTGGACTTACCTCCTCCAAGTAGACACACAACGACTGTAGTAAAGACAGTCAATATATTTTATTTATGAACTCCAAATATCCAAAGCGTTTCGCAGGTTTGATCCCGCTTCATCGGGCAATAACAACGGAACAATAGCATATGTGGTCAGTAGAAGAGCCAGGCACCTCTGTTTTACTGACCAAATATGCTATTGCTCCGTTGTTATTCCCTGATGAAGCGGGATCAAACATGCGAAACGCGTTGGATATTTGGAGTTCATAAATAAAATATATTGACTGTCTTTACTACAGTCGTTGTGTGTCTACTTGGAGGAGGTAAGTCCACCACTGCCTCCTCTATTTACCAAGAATTTGTTTTTTAAGCTCATTTAGCTTCCTTTTATCCTTTTGGCGCCTCTGCTATCCTGCATAATATTTAGTCCACCCTGGGTGGAGGGCTGAACCCCTTTTTCTATTCTACAGAGAGCGATTTGTTATGCCTGAGTGGGGTCAGGAAAATCTCCCCACCTGCCTTTACAGTGGTTGCCTAATGGTAACCCTGGTTTATGAGTATTAATATTTACTCTATCTAGTAACCATTTACCAGTACATATTACACTATTGGGGCTCTTGGTGTTCCTTGTTTTACTATAGTTTAGTTAGTTGTATTGTTATTGAAATACCAGTTATTTGAATTGCTAAAGCATTTTAAAGGCAATACCTGCATGAAGACCCTCTACAGGAATAGCTGTACAACAGACTGATAGCAAATACTGTAGATATCTAATTAGAAAAATAGATAGATAGCTAGATCCATCCTTTTTAGCTTGTCTTTTTGCTGAAAAAAACTTTATGTATATATCACAACAGCTTGTCGACCCCTGTTTACTGCAGCTAAGCAATACTGCTTGGTCACTAACCTACCCCCTGCCAGCTGATTAGAGCATGAAGAAGCACCATGTTCAGCAATCATCACTGTGCTAGTTCTCATTTAAGCAAATTCCCACTGTTAAAATGGCAGTTTTATCAGCATAATAACATGAAGCAGGACCTGAATGCTGGTGTACAAGGGTTTACAAGGAGCTTTTAGAAAGACAGTTTTAGGTTCTTACAGTACTCTAGAGATATTTAAATGTACATTTGATGATTTTCTAGTGAATACATAATCAGATAATTAGCAATGATTTCACCAGCATGAAAATCAGCTCAATGAAACTCTGAACTGGAAATAAAAACAAAATAGGAATTGCCACTAGAAAATGCAGTCGCTGTCTCTCTCCTCCCCTTTAAGTCATTGGCAATCATGTCCACCCATTTCAATGCTCCGTGTCAAATTTTTGGGTAGCAGGTCTGAGAAGGCACGTTTCCACGTCGGTGTATGCGCAGTAGTGCCAGACTCAACCGACACTCTGACCTTACTGGGACAGCAAGGGACCATCAAGCCTACAGGGGGGTGTAAGATGCCTTGGGTAAGTAAAAGCATACCTTTTCTCTCTGCCTGGTATTCCGTTAAGAAATCAAATCAAAATGACTAATGCTAGCAGTAAATACACAGAGTGTTTCCATTAGAGTACACTCCTCAGGCACGCCTATAATTCCTATAAACTGTTCATGTTCCATTGATGTTGTCCATTCTACTCCTTGTTTTGGCACTATTATTTGACTTAATAATTCCAAAAGGAGATGCTGACATTGATATTAGCTTTCAATAATAATGTACACTGTAGGGATGGTCGTAGTCAGCCAACTTCGCTACACTGGAACTACGCGTAGTTTTACGCAATTACGCTTCACCAAACTATGGCTTCGAAATCAAATATTCGCTTCATATGCATTTTGTAGACTACGCGTTAAAATACGCAATTACGCATAGTGCGAAGCGTAGTGTATGTGGATGCTTATGCCCCTATGCAGAAAATTTTACGCATTAATTCCTTTAAATTGCTTATACCGATAACTTTTCTATGCATACATTCCCCTTTTCAATGCGTAAATTTGTAAGCATACAATCGCACGCGGAACATTATACCCGAGTTACGCATTCGTATTTCACTACGCAATACGCATGTTAACTACCCATAGTGGGCGTAAGCTACGTGTAGCGGTACTTCGCTACGCGTAAATTCGTAAGCCTAGTTTTCAAACTTCACCTACGAACTACGATGCGTAGATGCGAACTACGATGCGTAGATGCAAACTACTATGCGTAAATTCACACTGGCGTAGTTTCTGCTCATCCCTGGTACACTGAAAAATGTCTCTAAATCTGTAGCAAAGTCTTTATTTATCAATATCGCGGTTCTGTCTCCTGACTCTTCAAAATTTCATTTTCAGTTGACCACACAGTTTGATTTTCAAACTAACATAAGAAAAATAATAACACATATTGTCAATTTTCAGGCATTTTAGGAATTGGAGGTGTGAGGGGACAAAATGAATGAATGAATTGGTATATACTTACTGCAGCCAGGCTTGGAAACAGATTAATTGCTCCTGCATTGTCCAAGGTAAAGGGAAGTAACTGTTTTAGATCCAGTGGAGGCTGCAATGTTGGGAGCGGGGGACGGATCAGCGCAGAAAGAGCTGGGCTCTGGCAAGTTCCACCTACAAATGACAAAATCAATCAATGAATTAACAGTTTTACGTATTACGGCAATGCATAATTTCACTTAAATATTTTATATTCGTTTTTCATAGTGTGATAAAGCATTATAACCTAACCATGTTAGGGTTTTTACATATCCTTTATCGGGAAGAATATCCGTTACTTCCATCAGGATAGGAAGTAGCGGAAGTCACTACAAAAAGGTGTAGACAGCAATAAAATTCAACAAATATTCAACTTTCTGGGCCAAACGTCCTGACTTAAAGTAAGTTACTTCAAGAATTTGATTTAGTGGCTCCAGGGAACACCCAGTACTCTAGAAGGTGCTAATTAAAGCAAAGCGCCCACTATTTGTAGCCGCAGTATGCATAGGGGTTGGCCAGGCAAACGCTGTTTTATTGGGTGACCACAGCACCCGAATTTCCAGTTATGGACACTAACTGCCCATACTTCCCCTGCCCCTCAGGCACCCGATAAAACAGTGGATAAAAACTGTGGCTATTATGCAGCAAAGGTGGAGAGGGTACTGGCTGGGATTACAGCAGGGAATGGTTAGCATTAGGCATCAGCTGGGGAGTCGGTTATGGTTAAGTTTCAGAGTAAGGCATCGGTTGGGGGATCAGTTAAGGTTAAAGAGAAACCGTGACCAAGAATTGACCTTCATCCCAATCAGTTGCTGATTCACCCTTTTACATCTTTGTGAAAAGAAATCTATTCCTTTTCACAAACGGATCATCAAGGGGCTCTGTATGGCTGATATTGTGGTGAAGTCCCTCCCACAGGAGACTGAGGACCATTTTCCTGGCAGTTTCCTGTCTGTGAACCTTGTTGCATTGTGGGAAATAGCTGTTTACAGCTGTTTAAAACTGCCAATAAAAAGCAAGCAGCAGGTACTTCCACTTACATCACCTGACAGCAGTACAAATGTCACCATCTGATAAATGTCAGAATGTAAATCAAGAAAAGGAAAGCTTTTACAATGGGCAAACACTGACTATATCATTTATACATAATTATTGTGAAAATAAAGCACTTTTTTAATAAAATTATTTTCACTGGAATTCTTCTTGATAGGGGTTGGTTACGGTATGGCATCAATAGAAGGAGGGTTCAAGTGAGAATGGGGCCAGGTTAGGTGATAGTAAAATATAAGAAAAAATAACCAATATTTTACTATCGTAATTACGGTACATAGAGCCTAATAGTAGAATATCAGTTATTCTACTAGCGGCTATTTCCTATTCTACTAGCGGCTATTTCGGGTGCCAAAATTACTGTGGCAACCTTTTTACATGTACGTGCTCCCTGGTATATGCATGCACCTACATGTGCCTTCTTACTTTATAGTTTTGTCACTGAACTGTTCCTAAAGTTCGTACAAAACCTAATTATCTAAAAGAAACGTGAAAGCAACTCGAAAAACAATTTGTTCAAAACAAACAATCAATCAAGTTTCCCCTTTTATTTGCATTAAGGACAAACTTTCTGTTCAACTGAGCTCAAATTTTGCAACCATCAGCATCAGATCAGCATCAGTCCGTGTGATTAAATAGTCTGGTTCTAGGAACTAAACAATTTCGTTTTACAAACATATATTCAAAGACATGAGCATTGCCCTTTTGTTTTACTGTTTATATCATAAGGCATTCTGGCAATTATTGATTTTTTAAAACACAGTGTCCACCAGCAGAACATTAACCCTCCTGGCGGTCTAATGATTTCCGCCAGGAGGCAGCGCAGCAGTTTTTTTTTTTTTTTTTAAATCATGTAGCGAGCCCAAGGCTTGCTACATGATAGCCGCTGCTCAGCGGCATCCCCTTCGGCGATCTCCGATCAGGAAATCCCGTTTAAAGGAGGGCTTCCCCATGGCCATGGCGATGGGGCGGGATGATGTCACCGACGTCGTGACGTCATTGGGAGTCCCGATCCACCCCTCAGCGCTGCCTGGCACTGATTGGCCAGGCAGCGCACGGAGTCTGGGGGGGGGGCACGCGGCGCGATGGATAGCGGCGATCGAGCACGGGGCAGCGGCGATCGGTGTGCTGACGCAGCTAGCAAAGTGCTAGCTGCGTTCAGCAAAAAAAAAATATGAAGCAAATCGGCCCAGCAGAAAACCCAGCAGAGAACTACGTTCGGGGTTACCGCCAGGAAGGTTAAGTGCTGTGAAATAAAGGTCTGTATGCTGGGAAAATAAAAATGAAGAATAGCAGAACCCTTCAGATACTGATGTATTGAGTGAAATGTATCATGACGAGTCACACATGAAAAACTACTACATTGTTCCTAAACTAAAGCAGTGGCTGATATGTGCACAGAAAAGTAATGATCAACCAACCTGTTTCAATGGTGATTACATGATGCATATTGCTTATAAACATTTGTGAAAATTCCAAAGTTCCCACTGAGAATCAAGTGGCTCTGATTTAATTCACCTTTTCCCCTAAGTTTTCTCCTAGGTGATAATTACACATCTTAAAAATAAAACACCTTTTAGGGCACCAGCAAGCAAGAAAATACTCTGAATAATGTGTACAGTACTTTTTCACCTATTTTTTGTACTTTTTCAATTACAGAGTGCTATATAGCTCTTTTAAACAGAATATGAAAAGTTATCACCTAGGAGAAAACTTAGGGAGAAAAAGTAAATTGAATAAGGGCCCTTGGCCAATATACAATTAACTTCTTCTCATGAGTTTGCTCCTTGGTGATATGTTCCCAACTTGTCAATAAAATGCCGTTTAAACCACCAGCAAGTAATAAATCACTCAAAATAGTTTTGACACTACTTTTTCACCTTTTTATTGGTACTTTTTTAATTTTGGAGTGCTAAAAAGTTATTTCAAAGATAATATGAAAAATTATCTCCTAGGAGATATGTCAGGAGAAAAAGTGAATTGCATATGGGCCCTTGTCTTCTCTACTAGTTTTCACATTAGTAAGTCAAAGGACAAGACTGATGTCTGTAGTGACCAACAGCATCTAGTGGAATGTCATGGTACAAAAATCAGGCCAGAAAAAGCAAGATGTTCAGGCAAGGATCACATTCACATAAGCACCACCTGAGTATGTGTGCATTTTAACACATCAGAAACCAACACACAGCAACACACATGCAATGTAAAGGCATTGGTGGTTTATGTCGCTTCACATTGCATTTGAAATCACATTGTATGTACAATTTAAATTTAGACAGCCGGTGGAAATTTTTCATACATCACATGCGTTCGTTATTTACTTTCTGTTGTGCTGCTACATACCATGACTGCCCTGATTGGATGCAGTGGGCTACTTTTGCACTGTGCTTTTTTTTCCAAAAAGCTCTTTGTTTTCCATTGATAACAAATAAGAAAGCAACAGACAGGCTGGAATAAAAGAAGTACAACAGTCTCCTAAATGATAGCTGATTTAACAAGTTCAGTGGAGGCTAACTGATGTCCTAATTGTAACATGCAGGTCTTTTCTGATCCTCTCGCTGTCGTACTCGTAAATAATGATGATGAAATGTTTTTAAAACTCTATACCTCACTGAAGTAATTTATTCAATGCAGCCTTCAGTCTTATGCAGGACCTGTTGTCATCTATGGAAGATGACAATCTCTTTCTAACAATGGGCAGCATGGTGTCATAGTGGTTAGCACTCTAGGCTTGCAGTGCTCGTTCCCTAGGTCAAATCCCAGTCAGGGCACTATTAGCACAGAGTGTCTATGTTATCCCTGTGTCTGTGTGGGTTTCCTCTGGGCACTCTGGTTTCCTCCCACATCCCAAAAACATACAGATAAGTTAACTGGCTTCTCCCCAATTTGGCCCTAGACAATACATACACTACATGACACATACAGTACATAGACATATGATTATGGTAGGGACTAGATTCCCCTCTGAGGGACAGTTAAGTGACAAGACTATATACACTGTACAGCAGAAGATGTCAATGCTATATAGATACTAACAAATAATAATAATAATAATAACAATGTACCAAATAGTAGCAACAACAGTATGCTTAATTACTTCTGTCCAATGCAAATCCTTGCTTTAACTATCTGAGACTGGCACTGGTGGGCAAAGAACAGTGATTGGTGAACTTCCCGTGGTGTATTTTGCTGGTCAACAAGTGAACACACGTATGAACAAATCCAAAATGCAAATGTGCGTTCATAAACGCATTTACCAGAGTAAACGCCATCCTTATTGGCCATTCCAACTCAGCTGACCTTAGATTTAAAGGAAAAGCTAGGTACTGTGTGATAAATGCTTGATGCTGGCAACTGAATACAATAATAATCACTAATTCACTATATTTGGTGGCAAATGTGCAAAGCCCAAAGTGAAGTCCATCCCTAGTAAGGAAAGTTCTACTACTCTGAAGAGAAAATTAAAGAATGCAGTCAACACATACTAACGTTTTAGTACTAATGATAACATTTAAAGTACTTTTAGTCATTATACCTCGCTCTTGGATGTCCACTCTCTCTCATCCTTTGTTTGCCCATTAAAAGCCTGACAGTTTAGTCCATCAGAATCCTGACTGATATTTATGTCAAGCTAATGTTCCCCACTATTATCTGTGATAACTATAATTCCGTTCCCATCTATTTTTCCACTTCTTTCCTTCTTCTTTTCCATGATTATTAAAGTAGCATAGGTTGCTTTTATGAAGGATTGGCTAAATGGAAGACATCTCAGCTGGAAAGTTTAGATCAAATTCAAGCTAAATCGAGCTTTGCAAAGTTATCAAGCAAAGCATAGCCAGCACTATTTAGAAACAGTATTAAAGCCTACATAAACCCAAGTGTAAAAAACATCCCAAGACTAATGCTAACTAGTTCAGCATCCATTGCTCCCAGCTACTGCCAAAGGAAGCACTAGCAGCAGAAAATAGTAGCAGGCAGGTTAGGTTTCAGTATACTGCTTTCACTGGTGTTTGAAGAGGGTTGGGTAAAAGAGAATATTAGGGAGAGGTGATCAACATCGGAGAAAGCATACATGTAAAAACAGCAACGGGAAATTTGGGCGCAGGACAAAGCCGAAAGACGGCTACCCTTGCACAAGCTATTCTCTGACATATTTTTAAAAACTATTCCCCTAGTGACTACCTAATTACTTTCCCTCCCAGCAATAAAGGCTCCAGGTATTGCTGGTGGCCAAATTACACCATTTTAATTGTAATTTGGGCTCTGGCTATTGCTGGTGCCCAAATTCATCAGTGAGTGCCACTGTAGCCATCATGCTCATTACGGCCTGTCTCACTGCCAAAAACTCAGAGGATCCTTACAAAGTCAGTAGTAGAATATTGGAAAAAGCACTATACCAATATTCTTTATTTTTTTCCTTGTAGAACCCAGCCAGCCATAGACATGATACAGCATTCCCATGTGAGCCAATCCAAATCAAACAAACTTCACGAGGACACTCTTTGATTAGGTGGTTGTTTTGCTATTAATACTATGTTTATCTTTATTTATATATAGCTTCATATTACACATTACATGAACACACCTACAGACAATACACAACCAAAGAT
The DNA here is from genome assembly GCF_040937935.1 of Hyperolius riggenbachi. Lineage (NCBI taxonomy): Eukaryota > Metazoa > Chordata > Amphibia > Anura > Hyperoliidae > Hyperolius > Hyperolius riggenbachi. Next base: position 111,710,145 of record NC_090650.1, read on the forward strand.
TAATTCATCCACGACTGGCCAAACCACTTTCTCTGTACTCTTTTTAATAGTGATGACCGTAATCTGCTAATTACTATTACGTAAAATCTTGCATAATATTTCATGATTATGGCTATACCGAATTATGATTTCGAAATTTATTTGATTGATTAAATAGGAATGTCATCGAGCAGCACAGAAAGTAGTCAAATCTGACAAAAAAAACTGTCCTACGTCTTTCTATTTTAAGAATCAAATTTCCAAACATGAGACATCTATCATATGTCGAGAGGCTGAAAAATGCACTGGCCTGGGGAAATATAAAGCAATTAAGCCGGGTCTACACGGCATGATGTGTCTTTTCAATCGAGCCGCTGATGCGGCTCGATTGATAAGATCCGACAGGTCCAATCTCGCCGCGGCCGATTCCCCGCTTGTTCCCCAAGAGCAAACAATAGCGGGGGAATCGAGCCGAAGATAAGCGCTACCGGCGGGGACGAGGGCGGATCGAATCCAACGCATGTGCGGACGAGCGAGGATGCGGCGGGTACGCGCGGGGATGTGGCAGAGTCGATCCGGCGGCTAATCGAGCTGCCGAATCGCTCCGTGTAGACCCGGCTTAAAAGCCATTTGGCACATTTGGGTCACATGACCATTTTTCTGGTGCTCACTGGACAGAAACACTTATTTCAAGGAAATTACTACAGTTACAGCACAACCAATGTAAATGCTGTGAGACCCTACAGTGCATGAGAACAAGGAGGGCAGTACAGACATATGGCAATAGAATTTAACATAAAGCTTTCATACTCTCACAACATTAATAAACCATAACACATTTCTGACTACAGGATTTGTTGAAGGATGAATATACATACACATATATTGTAGTTCACCTGTGGTTCAGTTTTTGCCCCAGCTATTCATTGAATGTGACATTTTGCAACTAACCCGAACGCCAAATAAGTTCAACATTTTGCAACTAACCTGAACGCCAAATAAGTTCAATCCTGAGACAAACATCTGTCTACACTAGTTTAAACTGATCAGCTAAGTTTGAACTAGAGCAGACCTGCTGATAAACGGCATTGAAACGCATTCTAATGACCTAGGCCCCGGATACCGGAAGAATTTGTTGAAACTGTGTCATACCTCCAACAGCCTCAGAGCAACAGGAACTTGACCACCGCAGGAGTCCAACTCAATAAGTTTTGAGCCAGAGCCTTCTGTCATGCTGTTCCTACCCTTTGGAACACCTTGCAACATTCAATCCAGACAGCTCCAATCCTGGAGGCGTTTAAATCAAAACTGAAAAGTCACCTGCTTAGTGTTTCATTTTTGAATATATAACTTTTCCCACATGACACATAACAAATTGCAACTATGTACTCATCTTAGACACGCGTATGCACTTTGGGCGCATTATTAATATTTTGTTGTTATTGTTGTTGTGACATCAACTTAGAGTCGATAAACAGTAGCCTTTAAGAGAGATTAAAAATGAAGGTGAACATATTGGGCATGATTCACAAAGCTTTTCCACCCGTTTTCCTCTGTTTTCACCTTATCTGGGTTACTTTTTTACAATCCCAAAGAGCAAAAATATAATATAATTAAGGTAAGAAAAGTAATATTAAAATTAAGTCAATCAGGAACAACTGACTTTGAGTGACCATTTTGCTTGTAAATGTGCTGAAAGCTTATTTTTATGAATTAGGTGGTAAATAAGTCATTTATGAGAAGTTTTGTGAATAGAGTCCAATATGATTTGAATTTCATGTTAGGTCATCTGGTTTTTGCCCTCAAGCAAAAGTTGTGTCCTTTTTCTGTCTCTCTAAAGAAGCTAGGAGGTAGATTAGCAGACTGGCTTTTTCATGGATAAGAATGGGGGCAGGTCTATGCCCATCTATGGATATGATGCCAGAGCCCTCTCCCTGACTGATATTTGCTCTGTACTCTACTCTACCTCCTTTATTTGGTAGACAGGAAATTACATCATTATTGCCAGCATGGAGTAGGGGAAGGACAATAAAGCTGCAGTGGCCAGATACTGATACTCTTTAGGAGGCAAATAGTATTTATGTGTAAAGGTACTTCTAACTTTAACAGACATTGTTATGTTTTGGTATGATTAAACCTTGCCTTTATAGAATATACCTGATTCTTATCAGTGTTGCATGCAAATTATCGGCAAAGTCATTTTCGCTTTGAAAATGCTATTTTCAATTTCGAGAAAATATTTGTGAATATACACTGTATTTTCACAATATGATAAAAGAAAACAAATGTTTCTTTCTGAAGCAAAAATTTGAGGAAAAACATTATTTTTACTGTGAAAATTGTTTATTTTAGCGCAAAGATTTGAAAAAAATCACAAACTGATTACAAAATAGCAATGGCATTTTTGCTCAAAAGTAGAATTCTACATTATAAAATCAATGTAACAAGAATATCAGCATTTTTGCTCATCCCTGATTCTCAGGACTCTTTCACACTAGGGGCTTGATTCACAAAGCCCTGATAACTGTTATCATGGTCACGCTAGCATTTTTCACGCGCTATAACGCGTGTAATGGTTTTCACGCGCAATCGCAATTTTTTGCACGCACACGCAAATATTCATGCGAAAACGGTTTATTTTTGCATGAAAATGCGACCATTTTTCGCACAAAAATTTAAGCATTACACACGTTATGCAAAACACTAGCGTGACCGTGATAAGAATTATCACGGGCTTTGTGCATCAAGCCCTAGGAGCTGACCTGTGCGTTTTGACGGATCACTCTTAGGATGCGTTAAGCAGGGTAACATGAAAAAGTCTATTTGACTTTCATGTTAACTTTCACATTAGACAAAGCGTTACGTGGTAATGTATCTGGGAGCTTTTAATTGTTTAGATGCAGCGTTTTCCCTTTTTGGTGAATTAGAACTACCACTGCTTATCAGCGTTGCACTGCAATTTACAGATGTTACGCCGCACGTCATGACGCGTACTTAAAATCAGTTTGTGAACGCATTATGTAATGTGAATGAGGCCTCAATGATAGGGTGCATAAGTTATATAAGTTTACAGATGTTAGGAAAGTATTTGAAAACTTACTAAAATAGAGGCAAATGCTTGTCACACAATCAGATACATGTTTTACCTTTATCAGCACACACTACATTTAATAATCCAGAAAGAACATCTCGCAGTGGTATTTTTGAAAAGCACTCGTCTGTTCTCAGGCTAGTCTATTGTAAATATCATTGCAGTAAAAACAATCTTCTCAAGTGTCTGTTCTCATTGACAGTAACTTTGTTGACAGTCCCCTAATGCAATGCGTTGGCCTGTAATATATTAATTCATTAAATTGAGCATCTTGTAGGGAGCAATAAAAATAAATCATGCAATGGCACATTTCTATCTTGTTATTTTGTAAACAGTATAAAAGTGAGCAATCACTGGAATAACCATTAGTAATCATAGTATCCAATTTCATACTCTGCTGCTATGCAGCATCAATATATAATACGCAATATATTACAAATGCTTAGTTTCAGTCCTCATTGCTTTTACAGCATAAGCTTTTACAAATATCACATTCATAGCGATAAACTAAAAAAGGAACTGCAATGGCTCCAGCTCTAGTTAATTAAGTCTTATTTCTTATTGGCATGATGATAATTAACTTATAATTGCACTCTAAGGCCCTGTTTGATCCTTAAAGGGAACCTGAACTGAGTAAAATTATTTAAAATAAACACATAATGTAGCTGCAAATGAATATTACATACTTACCTCACCGTCAGTTTCTCTCAGAAGCTCACCATTTTCTTCTCGCAGTGATCCCTTCCAGTTGACAATATTTTGTCAGAACTGAAATACACCAGTTGCTGTCAGTTATATATCAGCAGTTGTCAGTTACAACTGAATGTGCAAGGTAATGTCCATGTTTCCCTATGGCTCAAGTGGGCGATATTACAATTTAACAGTGTGCTGACCTGGAAGCTGTTATGGGGTAATGGCCATTTTCATTATGGAGGATGGAGAATTCCATTGATCACAGTGGACAAACAGGACGCAGGAGAGGAAAAAGAGATTGATGAGTAGACTACACAGGAGGATAGTATGACATGTGTATATTTATTTTGACTTTTAATTTTCAGTTCAGGTTCTCTTTAACGACCCCTGATTCCCCAGTATGACCGATCACAATAATATTTTAAAGCTGTGCCAACCAATTGAATCTGCTCTGTCGTCCGCTGATCGTCATTCCCCCGCCCCCCTCCACTGCAACAGAACACATCTCTAGCCTCAAGGCTAATGAAATGTCTGCACAGCACCATTCCCCAAATTGATTACCTGACCAATCCTCAATGTGCGACAATTCTTGCATATGTGTACATAGCTTCACACATGATGAGTAGAGCATAATGAATTGCATGTAATGTATCGCACTCTGTTCTACTCGTTGTGTGATAAGACTACACATGTAATTCTGATTGTGTGTGTGTGTGTGTGTGTGTGTGTGTGTGTGTGTGTGTGTGCGTGTGTGTGTTTGTGTGTGTGGCGTGGGGAGTGTTACGCATTTTAGGAGCAGAGACTAAAGTTAGGCAACAACAGTGAAGATCAGAAAACATACTTTTAAAGGGAACCTGAAGTTAGAGGGTTATAGATGTAGCCATATTTCATTAAAAAAAATATCAGTTGCTTGGCAGTCCTGATGATCTGGCTGCAATAGTGTCTGAATCACACACCTGAAACAAGCATTTGGCTATTCCAGTCAGACTCAAGACTAGAGATGTCGGCGAACAGTTCTCGAACCGTTCACCGGCGAACCCCTCACCCTGTACTACATCCGGGTCGCTATGACCCGGAGTAGTACGGCTGCGCTGGGCCAGCAGTGCGCGTCCTTGATCGTGCACCTGTTGCAGGGCACTCTTTGTGCATATGAGTGACGTCACGCTCAATCGCAGAGAGTGCCTGGTAACAGGTGCGCGGTCAAGGACGCGTACTGCTGGCCTAGCGCAGCCTTACTAATACGGATCATAGCGACCCAGATGTAGTATCGGCCCATAGAGGTTCGCTGGCGAACGGTTCACCAACATCTCTACTCAAGACAAAGCATCTGATTTACATAATTGTTCAGGGTCTATAGCAAAAAGTATTAGAGGTTGATGATCAGCAGTATAGGCAGGCAATCTGCATTGTTTAAAAGGAAATAAATATGTCCGCCTCCCTATACCTCTCACTTCAGGAGCACTTTAAGATCTCTTGACTTCAAAAGATTTTTTTACAGAATTTCCCTGCTATAAACCTGCAGTATTTCACAAAAGTGTGTAGCAATCTCCCATTTTTTGTGTGGTGGTAAAGGAGGGCATCTGCACAGGGGATTCGATAGTACAGTCTGTGAAATCTCAGCAGAAGAAAGCATTTTTCCCCAGTGCAACACGGACCCTACATCTGCATACCCAATACGGATGCACTCCCGTTGCTAAATGTGAATCAGTAAGGACTACATGAAAAACAAATTATACTATGTGATCATCCTCTCGCCTTACTCATTTAATTGTTACCATTTCTAGTATTGTATGGGTGAGAGGGAGCAACGATATGCAGCCACTGATTCCTCACCACTAGTCCACCATTCACACATACATACATTTTTCAACATACTCAATCACAATTTTGATTGATAAACTGCCCAACATTGATTGAATAAATAGATCAGATATATTGGGGGCAAAAGATGTCCAGCAAATTTAAACAAATTGTCAAGTTGGACAGAAAAATCCATCCTCACGTCTATATCAGTCGGTTTGTTCACCTCATTTATACTGGCAAAGTTATTTGGTTGGTGGTCATAATGTAATTATATATGGTTCTGATCTAATTTTGTAATACTTCTAAAGGAGAAACTTGCAAGAAATATATCTACAGTTAATCATTGCCTTCTTTACCTAAATAAATAAATATATAAATAAATCTTACATTTTGCCAAAAAATTATATTTGTGGTTCTTGTCCATGTCTAACACCAGTTACACCTTGCTTGGCTATTGGTATAACAATTTAAAAAATAATCCTATTGTTGTCTTATTTTATTTTACATACTCCTGCCAATCCTTTTATGTGGTGGTTGAATTTAAAGGCTAAAGTATTGAAATATATGGAAAAGTATGATGTCAAAATATGATTAAAGTGCTCCTTTATGCTTCATATTCAACAGAATGCAACTAATTAGAGTGGAAATGTCCCCAGCTCTGCTCCCTTATGCCTACTCCAGCACCTGTACACTGCTTCATTGTTTCCACTTCTTAAGGTAGCTATACGAAGAACCACCCCCAGTAATGATGCTTGTCAAAAGCTGAAATTAACAGAGAAAAGTCCTTAGAGTGACTGGGGTCTTTTTATTCCATGATCAAGCAATAGAGAGGATTCACCATGACCTTGTTTGCCCAGAATTAGCTGGATAGCTTACTGGTTAAGGCTTCTGCCTTTGATGTAGTGTTTAAACCTTTGACCAAGGTTGAAGCTGAGAACACACCACCCGACGTCCTCTTGAGGATGAGCATGTGGCTATTACTCTTCGCTCACGACGTCACGCGACGCTACACCACAGTACAACATCGAAGTCAAGCGAACGGGAAGTCAAGCGACCACGGTACTTTGTGCAGAGTCCTCGGATCTTAAAGATCTGGTTAAGTCGTTATCAGCTTAAATTGCTAAACATCGGTTGTGTGATCACGCGCCTATATCTACGAGATGAGATTTGGTAAACAACCGCTCGTCACTTTAAAAATCACTGGTCGTCAGAAAAAACGTCGGGAAAATCGTGAGGTGCGTACGGGCATTTAGGAGTCTTAGGGCAAGGCTCCCTAATGATCCTTGTACCCTGTGGAGCATGCCCTAAGTGACTGCAACCCTGAAGCACTCTTTTTTTTATTTTGCTCTTCTGGTTAGTCTTGATTATTTGTTTGTATCTACATTGTAAACCACTTTTCACTGTTCATTAATTTGTGTTGTGAGGTGGATTGTATTACATTTCTACAATTTCTACAATACAATGATGAAAACAATAAATACATACACAGTTCATGCACAGAACCTCCAGCAAGACAAGTACAAAATACAGATACAAGACAAGTACAAAATATATACGTAGCCAAAATATGTTACAATAATGTACCACAGAAATTAGTAGCACTGGGGGGAAGACTCTGCAAGCTTGCAATCTAAAGTGAAATGGGGTAGAGACACTAACTAAGGTGATTAATGGGGCTAGTGGATAAAGCAGTAAGTTTTGAAATCTATTGAAAATGTTCATATATCTCTGAAATGAGACTATGGCAGATTAAACGCATGTTTGAAGAAGTGCATTGAAGGTTTCAAGGCTCAACACATGGTGGTCAAGGTGTGTAAGAAACTTCTCATCGCCAGTTCAACACAAAAACCCTGCCTTCTGCCATACTGCCCCCAGATTTTGGAACTTCTTACCATGCTCAATCATGACAGGTCCTTCCCTGAAGATGCTTATTTCTAGATTGAAAGGCCATCTGTTAGGTCTGGCATTGACAGACAGGTAGCTATTTCCCCCATGACATAATCCACCCTTTTCCTACTACTGATCTGAGATATGCCATGCACTTTAAGTCCTTTGGGAGAAAAACACTTTACAGCTGCTGTTGACAATGCTGAAATTAGGTTTTTTTGGAGGGCAAATCAATGTCCAGCTAATATTAGTAAACTGACATCAGCCAAGCATCATACTACAAGAGGAAAGCCTTTTCATTTGAGGAAAGTATAGGCTGCCAATGTACGGTGACACTATACTGGTTCTGTATTCCTTCAAGCTCAGCTGGTACAAATTAAAACAGCAGAAAGAGTCTTGCTTAAATGCCTCTCTCAAGATCACAAGAGCCACCAGACGGGTTCTGGTTTACACTGGAAAATGAGAGGGAAAAAAACAGCTTTTTTTTTTCTTTTCTAATAATACTGTTAGGTGTGCAGCTGAGAAAGTACCACTTTTTGGTTATGAGTGGCAAGCAAATTCCCATTCATTTAATGTTCGTTGTCTGTGCAATCAGACTGATTACCTGAAATACTGTATGGTCATGTGGTGGTCAGCATGCATATGTTAATTAAACTTCAAAGGAACATAATTCTAGGTCAATTGGCATCACAGCCAACACTTGCATATTAGATTTTTTAAAGGGAATCTGAAGTGAAAATAAACTTAGGTTATAATGAATTGTATGTATAGTACAGCTAAGACATAGAACATTAGTAGCAAAAATATGTATCATATTATTTCCAGTACAGCAAGAGTTAAAGTGAACCTTAAGTGTAAAAAATAAATTGAGTTTTACTCACCTGGGGCTTACCTCAGACCCCTGCAGCTGATCGGTGCCCATGACGAGTCGCTCTGATGCTCCGGGTCCCGCTGGCGGCCACTTCCGGTTTCGCCGTCAGGACCCGTCAGGCTGGGAAGGCGGCCGTTTCTACGCGTTCCCAGCCAAAATAGCACCCCTATGCTGCCATATGGCCGCATAGGGATGCTATTTTGGCTGGGAACGCATAGTATCAGCCGCGTTCCCCAGCCTGACGGGTCCTGACGACGAAACTGGAAGTGGCCGCCAACGGGAACCGGAGCATCAGAGCGACTCGTCGTGGGCACCGATCAGCTGCAGGGGTCTGAGGTAAGCCCCAGGTGAGTAAAACTCAATTTATTTTTTACACTTAAGGTTCACTTTAAGAAACTTCACTTGTTATCTATGCAAAGGGCTTCTCTGAGCACTCCAACTAATTGAGTCGGCTACTGTGCTATTTTCAGAAGCACTAAAGACAACTTCAGATAACGTTTTACTGCAGGGAAGTTCAAGGGGTCATTATTTCTGCTCTGTTTCATAGTTTAATTAGAGAATGATGCAATGTTATAAAAAAGATATATAACTGAAAATAAAGATTAAATATTAGACTCTTTTATTTGCTACTAATGTTCTATCAACCACTTAACGACCGCCTAACGCCGATAGGCATCGGCAGGTCGCAGTGGTGTTTCCATGGAAACGTTCCATGTCAGTTCACGGAGGGTGTTTCCGTGAACAGCCTGCGAGCCTCCAATCGTGGATCGCAGGCGAAATGTAAACACCTGGGGAAGAAATCCCCTGTGTTTACATCCTGCGGCGCCATGTCGCAGCAGTGCCGTAAAGGAGATCGGCGATCCCCGGCCTCTGATTGGCCGGGGATCGCCGCTGTCTGATTATAGGCATCTGATTAGAGGCGGTGCAGGATGGATTGCCGTCCTCCGCCGCCCACTGTGAGCAGGAGAGGGAGGGAAGGAGAGGGAGGGAGGGGGGAATATCGCTGCGGAGAGGGGCTTTGAGGACCCCCCCGCTCGGCCACACAGAGCGGCAGCGATTAGACCCCCCCAGCAGGACATCACCCTAGGGGGGAAAAAAGGTGGGAAGGCTGATCGCCCTGCCCCAATGGAGAACCCACGCAGCACAGATCTGTGAAACATGGCCTCGTCCTTAAGTGGTTAATTATCCGCACTACACATACAATTCATTATATAATACGTTTTTGTTTTTTCATTTCACTGTCACTTTATTATGCAATCTCGCTGTCTGACACCCTTCTTGCGGACTTAAACAGACTCTATTTTGAACAAAGACACTGAACTACTGTTATCAAATACATTTGCATGATCTAGTTTTGTTGTTAGTTTATTGTATGTCCTCCCTTGTATATTAACCCATCTATCTATTGTGCAGCGCTGCGTAATATGTTGACGCTTTATAAATACAATAAATAATAATAATACTTTACATGTGATTTGTGCCAGTAAAGCAACACAGCCAGCTAAGCAAGGTCCAAAGCGGAATATATCGTGGCATGGAATCAAGCCTTAGTTTACCCTCTAACAAGTGCTAAGCAATGCATAAAATTATTGACATTCTATTGACCTTTTATTTAAAAAAGTATTATGGCTACGACAGGAAATTCAGCCCTGTACTTCAGAGCATGTGTATTAGATCTTATAAAAAGATTTTAATGGCGTTTACAATGCACTGCTTTATCTCAGTGAGATTTTCTGCGAAGGAGGATGAGCGCATTCGATTTAAATCTGAAGAAATGTCATGCCGCTCTCAGACACGTTTGCATTGACTAAGTCAGGCTTTAATAAACAGGTGTTCGGTGAGATTTTGAAGCCTATTAAATCAGATTGCAAAGTTCCGCTTAAGATTTCTGAAAAGTTTTCTTTACCAATGGAAAACATTAAATGGAAAAAGATAGCTGTATAACATTGGTCATTAAGGTATTGCCTATGAAACAGATGATGCCTAATGTTCTTCAGTATTCATGATGTTTACATTATATAATATCAATACAGAATATATTTATATCTGATCTACAGATACTGAGCTACTCCAGTCCACAACAGCCTGTACAGTAATAACAAAATACCTATGCTAAAAGATTGAGGGCCCTTTCACACTAGCGCAGTGCGTTGCGTCAATTTGACGCACTGCTACCGCAGCCTAATGAAAGTCTTTGGTGCATACCTGCGTTACCGTGCAGCACCTGCGGTGATCTGGTTTGGCAGGGAAGTCGTGTTAGTGCATGGCAAAACAGGATTTTTTAAAAACTTTGGCGTTGCCTTTACAATACGCTTCCATGCACTTCTGCATACCTGAAGCAGGAAGTGACCGCAAACGCGTGTCACTTCCTGCTTGGCCGAATGCCAGACAGGGAACACTGTGTACTAACATGGTGTTCCCTGAAGGCCTGTTTTGGCCTGCGATGCAGTGCGGCAGTTGTGATGCACTGCATCGCTAACGGCAACATACAGTGTGAAACCAGCCTAAAGCTATACTCCAGCCTTAAAATAACTGTAGCTACTGTGATATCAGTATTTTTACCTGTTTATTTTAATAATGTGCAAACTGTCTGACATGTGTGTGTGCTAAAGAGAAATTGTGACCCTGCATTTCAGTTTTCACATGCATTTAAAATTGCTATTTAGTTCCTTCATATCTTTGGTCTTTTGAAGATTTTTTTTATTTAATTTATATAATATAATGTTTTTATATACATATACAGTAGGTCTGTCTACCGCACATAACCTTGTTACTCACTGTCCCTCAGAATGGTACACACTATCTTTCCTCCCATGGTCATATGCCCATCATAGGATAAATTATTCAACAAGAGAAGGTAAATCCAGGAGAAACAGGCATAAAAAAATCCCAACAACTTTTAATGAATCCTCTTAAGGTAAAAAGTCTGCAAGTAGCATTGGATAAAAAAACACATATACTCATCAGGCACAATGTAACCATCAAGAGGTGCCTAGGAGGGTCGACGGGCAAAAAGATCCTTGACTCTCCTGAGCACCTCTTGATAAGTGTATGTGTTATTTATCCACTGCTACTTGCAAATTTTTAGACTTAAGAGGATTCATTAAAAGTTGTTGGGAAGTTTTTATGCATGTTGCTTTTGGATTTACTTTCTTTTGCTGAATCATGTGAATACTTTATTTCTCTCAAATCCAGAGGCTGCACCGCTAGTATGTTGCAATTTGCACTGAGTGACAAGCAATCATCAGGTGTGCATTAAACTTTCTCTTGTTGTTGCAATATACCATCATACAATGAGGCCAGTTTTTGATGGAAGCCATTAAATCATGTGCATGTTTTAGAATGAGAGAGCAAACAGCATACTGGAAGGAAACGCATGCAAACATGGAGATTTTCATGCAAGTGGTGTCCTAGCCTAGATGGCCTAGATTCAAACCAGGGACCCATTGATGAAAGATGAGAATCCTATGCACTTAGCTGCTGTGATGCCTATTTAGTAATAACAACCCACTTTCAGAAAGCTTTGTGTCTCTGATATACTAGCTGATGGCCCGGCATTGCACGTGTATGTATCTGGCTGGTTTTGGCTGCGCCCACTTTTTCTAACCCTAACACACAATTACTCAATGACCAAGTTTGTGAGCTCTGCGGTCTATGGCATCAATATATTGCATTGAAATCAAACAAATCTGATTGGCTGTTTGTGGCTCCACCCCCATTTCTGAATTTGAACCCCAGTCACCCAATGACCAACTGTACCAGGTTTAAGGCTTGTGCCATTAACAGTGCAAAAATGGCAGCAATTAAATATTCCCCTTTAAAATCGATAGGTTAATTTGGTTGGCTTTTGTAGGCTCCACCCACTTTTCTGAATATTGAGAACCCTGCCATTAACAGTGTAAGAATGGCTGCAGTTTACAGTTTTCCAGTGAAATGTGTATTTGTCTCCGCCCACTTTTTAATTATGGAAATAAAAAGTATCCTATAGGTTATTCCAGGTAATGTACTATGTGTGTGCCAAATTTCATACAAATCCATTCAGCCAACATTGCGTGATTGGGCAACAAACATCCAAACTTTCACATTTATAATATTAGTGATATATATATATATATATATTTATATATATATATATATATATATATATATATATATATATATATATATATATGTATATATATATAGGTAGTCTCGGGTTAACGAAAGAGATAAGGACTTTAGGTTCCTTCTTAACCTGAATCTGTTCTTAAGTCGGAACACTATGCCATCTCTGTCCCCTGTACCTACTCTGTGCTTTCCTGTGCCTCTTGTGTCCTGTGTCTCTGTGTCAGTTTAAAAGCCATTTTTGAGACATTTTTTAAAATTGTCCAATTTGAAATTTTGTTCCAATGAAAACACATAATCCATGCCGTTCGTATCGGCTTGTTGGGGACTACCTGTATATATGCGAAAGTTTGGGCAACCTTCTTAATCGTCATGATTTTCCTGTATAAATCGATAACAAACGTCGGTTAAATATATCATATAGGAGACACACACAGCGATATTTGAGAAGTGAAATGAAGTTTATTGGATTTACAGAAAGTGTGCAATAATGGTTTAACCACCCTGGCGTTCAGTTTCCCCAGGATTTCCGTGCAAAAAGTGTTTCAATTAATTTCCAATAATTTGCAACCATTTTTTTTTGCAACCAATTTTTTTTTAATATTAAATTTAATACAGATTATTGTATTGAATTCAATTTTAAAAAAAGTGTTTTCTGCAAGATGTTGATGACGCTGTGTGACCCTGGTGTCATCAACGCCGATCAACGGGGGACATGTGATCGCTGAGGAAGAAGCAAAATATGCCAAGGGACATGGAAGAAGACACTGGGGAAGCTATCAGAGGTATGCGACGAGGGATCAGCATGCCAATGGTGAGTATAAGACCCAGATGTATAGGTAGAAGATGTGCAGCCAGGTATAGTTAGCCAGATGTGCAGCCAGGTATAGTTAGCCAAGTATAGTTAGCCAGGTATATAGTGAGCCAGGTGTTTAGCAAGGTATATAGCGAGCCAGATGTTTAGCCAGGTATATAGTGAGCCAGATGTTTAGCCAGGTATATAGTGAGCCAGATGTTTAGCCAGGTATATAGTGAGCCAGGTGTTCAGCCAGATTTATAGGTAGCCAGATGTCCCCCCCCCGATCCTCCCCCCCCCCCCAGCACGCTGTGGGTAGCGATCTGTGCTACCCACAGCGTGCAGAACAAGCATCCAGCCACCCTAGGGAATCCCTGGGCAGCCAGCGGGGCAGAGAATGTGCGGGGGATCCCCCTTGTATGTGCAGGCTGTGCTGGTGGGGGATCACCCTCTGTGCGGGCGGGGGGAACCCCTTTATATGGTGGCTGTTGTGGGCAGGGGATCCGCCTCTGTGTGGGCGGGGGGATCCCTCTTCTATTGTGGCTTTTGCGGGCGGGGGGATCCCCCTTTGTGCGGGTGGGGGGATCCCCCTTCTATTGTGGCTGTTGCGGGCGGCCTATCCCCCTCCTATCCCCCTCCTCCCCAATATTTTTCCATTCCAGAACGTTGTACTTGTCCCTAGAGATGGGTCGAACGGTTCGCCGGCGAACGGTTCCCGGCGAACTTCGGTGGTTCGCGTTCGCCTCCCGCAGGCGAACGTTTCCAGAAGTTCGGTTCGCCCCACAATGCACTATGAGGGTCAACTTTGACCCTCTACATCACAGTCAGCAGGCCCAGTGTAGCCAATTATGCTACACTAGCCCCTGGAGCCCCACCCCCCTTATATAAGGCAGGCAGCGGCGGCCATTACGGCCACTCGTGTGCCTGCATTAGAGAGAGTAGGGCGAGCTGCTGTCTGTCTCTCATAGGGAAAGATTAGTTAGGCTTAGCTTTTCCTGGCTGCATACCTGTTCAGTGATCCTGCCACTGCATACCTGTTCTGTGAACCCACCACTGCATACCTGTTCTGTGATCCTGCCACTGCATACCTGTTCTGTGAACCCACCCACCACTGCATACCTGTTCAGTGATCCTGCCACTGCATACCTGTTCTGTGAACCCACCACTGCATACCTGTTCTGTGAACCCACCCACCACTGCATACCTGTTCAGTGATCCTTCCACTGCATTCTTGTTCTGTGAACCCACCCACCACTGCATACCTGTTCAGTGATCCTGCCACTGCATACCTGTTCTGTGAACCCACCACTGCATACCTGTTCTGTGATCCTGCCACTGCATACCTGTTCTGTGAACCCACCCACCACTGCATACCTGTTCAGTGATCCTGCCACTGCATACCTGTTCTGTGAACCCACCACTGCATACCTGTTCTGTGATCCTGCCACTGCATACCTGTTCTGTGAACCCACCCACCACTGCATACCTGTTCAGTGATCCTGCCACTGCATACCTGTTCTGTGAACCCACCACTGCATACCTGTTCTGTGAACCCACCCACCACTGCATACCTGTTCAGTGATCCTGCCACTGCATTTCTGTTCTGTAAACCCACCCACCACTGCTTACCTGTTCAGTGATCCTGCCACTGCATACCTGTTCTGTGAACCCACCACTGCATACCTGTTCTGTGATCCTGCCACTGCATACCTGTTCTGTGAACCCACCCACCACTGCATACCTGTTCAGTGATCCTGCCACTGCATACCTGTTCAGTGATCCTGCCACTGCATACCTGTTCTGTGAACCCACCACTGCATACCTGTTCTGTGAACCCACCACTGCATACCTGTTCTGTGAACCCACCACTGCATACCTGTTCTGTTCAGTGGACCCGCCACTGTATACCTGTTTAGTGAACCCGCCACTGCATACCTGTTCTGTTCAGTGAACAGTTTGGTGTGTCAGTGTGAAGCAGTACCTTAATTACACTACCTGATTGATGTATACACATGCAAGATGTTTTAAAGCACTTTAGGCCTGTCATTTAGCATTCAATATTATTTCTGTCCTTAAAACGCTGCTTTGCGTCAAATCCAGATTTTTCCTGGGGACTTTTGGCGTATATCCCACTCCGCCATGCCCCCCTCCAGGTGTTAGATCCCTTGAAACATCTTTTCCATCACTTTTGTGGCCAGCATAATTTTTTTTTTTTTCAAAGTTCGCATCCCCATTGAAGTCTATTGCGGTTCGCGAACTTTAACGCGAACCGAACCTTCCGCGGAAGTTCGCGAACTTGGTTCGCGAACCTAAAATCGGAGGTTCGGCTTAACTCTACTTGTCCCTCTGCATGAATGCCTTAGTGGATTTTGAGCAGTGTTTAGGGTTATTGTCTTGTTAAAAGATCCAGCCCCAGCGCAGCTTCAGCTTTGTCACTGATTCCTGGACATTGGTTTCCAGAATCTGCTGATACTGTGTGGAATCCATGCGTCCCTCAACATTGACAACATTATCAGTCCCTGCACTGGCCTCAAAGCCCCACAGCATGATGGAACCACCACCATATTTTACTGTAGGTGGCAGGTGTTTTTCTTGAAATGCTGTGTTCTTTTTCCTCCATGCATAATGCCCCTTGTTATGCCCAAATAACTCAATTTTCATGTCATCAGTCCATAGCACCTTATTCCAAAATGAAGCTGGCTTGTCCAAATGTGCTTTAGCATACTAGCTCTGTTTGTGCTGTAGGGGGAGAAAAGGCTTCCTCTGCATCACTCTCGCATACAGCATCTCCTTGTGTAAAGTGCGCCGAATGGTTGAACAATGCACAGTGATTCCATCTGCAGCAAGATGATGTTGTAGGTCTTTGGTGCTGGTCTGTGGGTTGACTCTGACTGTTCTCACCATTCGTTGCTTCTGTTTATCTGAGATTTTTCTTGATCTGACACTTCGAGCCTTAACTTGAGCTGAAACTGTGGTCTTCCATTTCCTCAATATGTTCCTAACTGTGGAAACAGACAGATGAAATCTCTGAAACAGCTTTCTGGATCCTTCCCCTAAACCATGATGGAGATCAATCTTTGTCTTCTGGTATTTTGAGAGTTGTTTTGAGACCCCCATGTTGCTACTCTTCAGAGAAAATTAAAAGAGGAGGGGACCTGTGTATGTAGATCAGGGGTCACTGAGCTTACCAAGCCAATTTGAGTTCCAATAATTAGTTGTAAAGGTTTTGGAATCAATAAAATGACAACAGTGCCCAAATTTATGCACCTGCCTAATTTTATTTAAACAATTATTGCACACTTTCTGTAAATCCAATGATATATACAGGAAAATCATGACGATTAACAAGGTTTCCCAAACTTTTGCATCCCACTGTATGTATATATATATATATATATATATATATATATATATATATATATATATATATATATATATATATATATATATATATATATACATATATATATATATATTATATATATAGTGTTCAATGAAAATTGTTCTTTGGATTTATGGCGGGCCTCCAGCTTTCAACCATTATTTTTACACTGATGGTTTGGTCTTAAAAAAGGAAATCTGATCGGTAAAAAAATTTATATGAAAAACTAAACAAGATCAAGTGGAGTTGCATTGCAGCTTGATTTCCATACTCTTTAAAGTATAAGCTCTGGAATACAAACCAAATCTTTGCCATTTTCACTGTTTTGTGTATAGCAACTTGATCCCCATTCTCTGTATAGTATAAGTTGTTGCTACTTTGCCACTAACTAATGATTATCAAAAGAAATGAAGATGATGGGGTTGGCAGTACATTCAACAGCTTAAATATGTAGAGGTTTTAACCACTTGAGGACCCAGCCTTTACCCCCCCCCCCCCCCTAAGGACCAGCGCGTTTTTTTATGATCTGTGCTGGGTGGGCTCTGCAGCCCCCAGCACAAATCACTGTGCATGCAGAGCGATCAGATGGCCCCCCCTTTTTCCCCCCTATGGGGATGAAGTGCAGGGGGGGGTCTGATCGCTCCTGCCTGCCTGAGGTTTGCGGGGGGGGCACCTCAAAGCCCCCCTCCGCGGCGAAATTCCCCCCTCCCTCTCCTACCTGCTCATCCCCGGTGATCGGGGCTGCACAGGACGCTATCCGTCCTGTGCAGCCAGTGACAGGCTGTCCCCTGTCACATGGCGGCGATCCCCGGACGCTGATTGGCCGGGGATCGCTGATCTGCCTTACGGTGCTGCTGCGCAGCAGCGCTGTACAATGTAAACAAAGGAGACAAATGTCTCCTGCGTTTACATTTAGTCTGCGAGCCGCGATCAGCGGCTCGCAGGCTATTCACGGAGACCCGCTCCATGATCTAACAGGAAACGGCCGCTCGCACGAGCGGCCTTTCCTGATTAATTAGGGAGGCACCTGGCGACGCAGATGTGCGTCGCTGGTCCTCCAGCTACCACTTTGCCGCCGCACGGTTTAAGTGGTTAAACAGCATTTCTTAAAATGAACATTAGAAGATGTTGATAGAATGATATGGAGGCTGCATATTTGTTTCCTTTTAAACAATACCAGTTGCCTGGAAGCCCTGCTGATCTATTTGGCTGCACTAGTGTCTGAATCACACCAGAAACAAGCATGCTGCTAATCTTGTCAGATCTGACAATAATGTCAGAAACACCTGATGTGCCGCATGCTTGTTCAGGGTCTATGGCTGAAAGTATTAGAGGCAGAGGATCAGCAGGATAGCCAGGTAACTGGTATTGCTTAAAAGGAAATACATATGGCAGCCTCCATATAACTCTTACCCCGGGTTCACTTAACCACTTGATGACCCAACCTTTACCCCCCCTTAAGGACCAGCGCTGATTTCGCTGATCTGTGCTGGGTGGGCTCTACAGCCCCCAGCACAGATCAAACACCAGGCAAAGCGACCAGATCGCCCCCCTTTTTTCCCCACTAGGGAGATGATGTGCTGGGGGGGTCTGATCGCTCCTGCATGCTGTGGGTGGCGGGGGGGGGGGGGCACCTCAAAGCCCCTTCCACCGCAGGATTCCCCCTCTCCTCTCTCCCTTCCCCGGAGATCGGAGGCTGCACCGGAACGGATCTATCCTGTGCAGCCTCTAACAGGCTCCTGCCTGTCATGTGACAGCGATCCCCGGCTGCTGATTGGCCGGGGATCGCTGATCTAGTACAACGCTGCTACTGTTAGCAGCGTTGTACGAATGTAAACAAAGCGGATTATTTCCGCTTGTGTTTACATTTAGCCTGCGAGCCGCGATCTGCGGCCCGCAGGCTATTCACGGAGCCCCCCGCCGTGAACTGACAGGAAGCAGCCGCTCACGCGAGCGGCTGTTTCCTGATTAATTAGCCTGCAGCCGGCGATGCAGATGTGCGTCGCTGGTCCTGCAGCTACCACTTTGCCGACGCGCGTTATGAGTGCGCGGTCGGCAAGTGGTTAAACAACATTAAAAAAAACTCCTTACACATAAACATACATACTTGAACCTATGCATACATGCATTTCACTTGCTAAAAAATATTCTGATGCACATTATGAATAAAAGTGTCCATTGCTGAAAAAATAGAGATTAACAAGTGACAAGCTAATATGCTATTTCTGACACTATGTAAGATATTGCCAGCAGTGTATCTCACGCAATTAGCACAACCTGCGGTACCTGATTATTTTTTTAAAAGCAAAAAATAAATAAAATAAAAAATAAACATCACCTACAACTATAAGCAATTTAAACCCATTCCTACTGAGGCTCCACAAATGTCCCTTTCAAATCTTGTGAATAGGATTTTTCCCCACAAATTTCTTGGTTCAAACAGACTTTATTATCTTGCCAAGCAGTAAGACAACATTTATGGTTATGCATTTGAGCTGTAGGCATATTTATCTATTTCTGTAAATATAGTGATACTATATAATAGTAATATGGGTTTACTTATGTGACTACATTACTTTCAACTGCATTTCAACAGGTAAGATATCATATATGCTACACTTATATTATGGATTTTTTTTACAGCATCTATTGCTGAGTAAATATTTGATTAAGTAGATCTTGGTGCTCTTTTTAACCTGAGAATGAATCTGCAAAATAGGATATTTCTTCATTTTGTGTTAGTTCTTCCTTAGATATGCTGGAAAACATGCAGGTGTTTGTATAACTTTAGGTACCGCTGCAGTAAAATAAATTTAAATAAATTCAAATGTATGTCACAGAGAATAAAAAAGTTATTGCTGTTTAAACTGATGCAATTCTAAAATTGAAAAGACTGAATCTGAATAGTAAAGCAAACCTTTACTTAATGCATGCTTCAAATAAATGTGGCATTTTTGCATCTAGAAATAACCTACATACTTATTACACTATGGGCTTGATTCACAATGCGGTGCTAACTGTTAGCACGCCTGTGAAAACCCCCTTAGCACGTCTAAACAAGCTTTTCGCGCATAAAACTTTATGCGCATAAAACTTTACGCGCGTAAAACTTTACGCGCGCACTGCACAGAGCGCAGGGCGCTCCGCGCGAAGTGCCCATTAAAGCCTATGGGACTTAGCGCGCATAAAACTTTCGCGATCTGATTGAAAAATCCGGTGCTAACCTACTTAGCACCCTGGTTAGCACGTCTAAAGACTTTAGATGTGCTAAGTAGGTTAGCACCGCTTTGTGAATCAAGCCCTATGTCTCCACCGATACTTTTTTGTACATGGTATCATCCTGATTCAAAACTTCTTGCTTTAACTGATGGCTAACACGGTACAATACCCTACTGCTA
This sequence comes from Hyperolius riggenbachi, assembly GCF_040937935.1. Lineage (NCBI taxonomy): Eukaryota > Metazoa > Chordata > Amphibia > Anura > Hyperoliidae > Hyperolius > Hyperolius riggenbachi. The sequence continues at coordinate 111,730,149 of NC_090650.1, forward strand.
CTTTTTTCGATAGCTGATATATTCGCCTATTTATCGCATGCTGTGGAGCTGCTAACTTGCTGGTAGCATCAGCACTAGGCATAAAACAGGATTCATTTACAGAATTTTAAGCCTGAAGTGTTATGTGTCACTTCAGCCAGTCAGCAAAAAGAGTTTTACTTAAAACATTTTTAATTTCTAATCACTTTTTAATTGTAAAGGGTTAATTGAACTCATTCATGGTCTACCCCAGCATACATATAAAGTGACCGTAAACATGAATTAGCTCTTTACATGGTGTATAGTCTAATCTATTTTTTTTTTACTTTGTACAAGTTGCACTTTAACCATTTCAGCCCATGGGTATTTTTCACCTTATGGATGAGAGGAATTTTCACCTGTCAGCGCTCCTCCCATTCATTCTACAATAACTTTATCACTACTTATCAACAAAATGATCTATACCTTCTTTTTTCCAACATCAATTAGGCTTTCTTTGGGAGGTACATTATGCTAAGAATTATTTTATTCTAAATGCATTATGATGGGAATAATAAGAAAAAAATTGAAAAAATGCATTATTTTTCAGTTTTCAGCCAATAGAGATCTAAAATAATTCATGCTACCATAATTAAAATCCACACATTTTATTTGGCCATTTGTCCCGGTTATTGAAACGTTAAAATTATATTTTACAATGTATGGTGACAATATTTTATTTGGAAATAAAGGTGCATTTTTTCCGTTTTTACATCAATCACTCATTTGTAGCCCATTATTTCATAATTTCATTATTTCATAATTGTCCTCTTGTCATAAATATTTTTTTTTCTTCCCTAAAGTCAGTAGGTGTACTTTACTATTTGGCCACAAGATGTCCCCGCTATTCTATTAGCGTACTTTGTACATAGGACACAATGTGTTGTCACATTGTAACTAAGGAAGTGACGCAGGTTTCCATCGGAAACCTGTAATCACATTCCCGGCAGGGAGATTATGCAAGGAAACATTGTTCCCGTTCATAAATTTAACGATCGGCGGCGGAAACTGGCAGAAATCAGTGGCGGGAGTTAGTGCGGCGGCTCTATATAAGAATAAACACTGTATTTGAACGGCGGACATGCTCGGTGGACATGCTTGAATTGGCACAGGGGACTTTTGTCCCATGCAGCTAATCCCCCCTGCTAGCAGCAGCATCACGATCGAGGGCATCTGCCCGCATGATTGCCTGCAAACCCTCCAAACTGCAGGGACATGACTAGCGCATCCCTGCGGCTCTAGCAGCTGCCGCAGCGGACGTGAAGCTCACGTCCACGTGGCATAAATGGTTAAGGAGTTAAAGCATATTAAATTGATTTTACATATGAACTTCAAATAAAAATGGTCAGCCATATTTAATGCTCGGAGAACCTCAAAGAGTTAAGTAAAATGTATATATATATGTACTATATGTATGTGTGTGTGTGGGGGGGGGGGGAATCTTGAGCCTTATATGTTTAGTAATAGGAACCTTCTGTGAGCACTTAGATTCCATACTTATAATGGGTGGTTGCCCAATTGAAACTGGATTTCTCACTTGTGGAGACAACCCATCTCCACTCGGGTTTTAGTACCTCTGGTCACACTCCAAATCTGCAATTAGAGTCACAATTTGAGAGAGAAGGGGAGGGAAGGGGGCCTAATGCAAAGTTTACAAAACTTGGATTTACAGTAAAGCTAAATAGGGTGGTTTCCCAACTGAAACTGGATTTCCCACTAGTAGATAAAACCCATATCTACTCAGGGCCTTAGGTCCTGTGGTTGCACTTCAAATCTGCAATTTGGGGTTATTAGTTGTGGTGAAGGGGATGGAAGGGTGGTGGAGGCAACTGTAAAGCTCTCAAAAATTACCTCAGTCAAATATATTGATTGGAATTTCATTGGCACATAACAATGTGTTTCGCAGGTCTGATCCACTTCATCAGGTACTGTGCTGGTTTGGCTACACTCTCCACTCTCACACTAGTATGAGTGCCTCTTGCTCATACTCTGTTGCAACTGCCAACCTCACCAGCATGGAACCTTGCAGGCCCAGGGAGCGTGATTGCACGCTCATGCAGGCACAGAAGATGCTGAACTGGCGAGGTCAACATCTGCAATAGTGGGGACCCTGGGACACTGGAGCTGCAGCGTGGGACAGATAGGCTGCCAGGGGCTGGAGGAAGCCACAGGTAAGTATATCTTGTTTTTTGTTTTTTACTCAGACCTGTCCTTTAAAACAGAATACACTGTACTAGTACTTATGTTATTTGCAATTTTTTGTGGAAAAAAAAATGATTTAACCAGAATATGATGGGACAAATTTACTGACGCTGACTACTGACAGACAGAGCCAAACTTGATTGTCTTTTTGATTATTATGTTATTTTTTTTAAATGTCCACTTCTCCATTAAAAGATTTGCCATAAATGATAAACTATGAAGAATTCCTTTTTCTTGGTTTCTGTAAAAGCCTCTGCTGCTCAATACATCAGATTTATTACACAGAGACCTTTTTTGATGATAACATTTTCCATTTTGTTGAGATTTAAAATTAAATTACAGAGCGCTCAGCTATTACAACGAAACTGAAAATGTTACATGTTGACAACTTTAACCTTAATATTTTATCACATGATTTAATTATGTGCTCCTCCAGAGGCAAGTTGGGAATAACGGAAATAGTTCAGAGGCAGATCTAAAGGAAATGTGCAATGCGGGTCTCTCACTTTCTCAGTAGAAACTAATCAAAATGAAATTGAGACTTCTTTTTTTTACAGATGGAACATAAAATGATTCAGCCTTTGTCTATAATGCTAATGTTCACTGTGTAGCAAGTATTCATTGAAGCTCTGAATACTGTATTTCTGATTGTGGGCAATTTCATTCTACATAGTTTAGAAGCGCATTGGGTTTTGTCCTTATCTTCCATAGCTCCATGTAATAAGCGAACAACACAGTGACCAAAGGAGGCCACACAAAATACATTAAAATGAGCCAATGTTATGGCAATTTAATAAGAATTGGTTATACAGAAAAAAAATTTTTTTTATTTTAATCTGATGGAAAAATATTTTTTTTCTGATAAAATAAAATTGGGAGTGGTGGATGTTTTTAATCAATGTTTATGAAAATGTAAATGTGTAGGGAAGATTGTCAATTTCTTCCTTTATAGATGCAAACAATTTTTTCAGTGTTTTAAATTTTTTTTCATAATCTGTGAAAAAATGAAATAATTTATAATGCATTGCTCTGATTTTTCGAAGTGTTACAACCAATCAAAAAAATAAAAATGATTGCATTCTTGAACTAAAAAGAAATGTAAAAAACATACAGTGTGTGTGGCCACCTTTACTATGGGAGTCTCTCTAAAGCACTGTGTGTATTTCCCCATTACTGCTGCCGAACCCTAATTTAAACTTCCCTTTGCACATTATACAAGCTGTCTCTCAAAAATCTCACCCTAATCCTCACTTGACATTTAAAGTTTTGTACACATGCTGTATTTTCATCTTTGGGGTAGATCACATATGGTTGTCTTGGGTACAAAACTGCCATTGTGACAACTATCCCACAACGTAATTAGTACTCCATCATGACAGTGCCTTAAAGGAACACTTAAGTCAATAGCCTCTATGCTGCTCCTGTCGCTGAAACCGGAAGTGACTGCCGGCGGGGCCAGGAGCATCTGATGGAGTTGGCGTGGGCATGATACAGCTGCAGGGGGCTGCTGGAAGCCCCAGGTGAGTAAAACTCATTTTTTTTCAGAGACTTAAATGTCCCTTTAAGAAATGAGTTTGCACTACTGTCTTGCATTATATATGTTACAGCACAATAACAATATCCAAGCATTATAAAGAATGCCTATTTCTTTTATACAATGCCTATAAGCTCAGGAAAAGCACACATTTCTTTATATTTCGCACAACACCTAACCTTTCTATTGTATACCTAAAAGAGAACTAGGCAAAATAGGAATACAATATATAAGTAAATTACAAACTGTTTACTAGTTTTATTTAGAGATGGAGAAATGGAAATGGAAGGTTGTTTAAAGATCAGTGTCTCATGTGCCTTTACCCATTTATTTGTTTTTCGTTTGCAGATAATGGAGACAAAAAACATAAAGGTTGTTACGGGGTTAAAGTTTTGTTTACCCTTTGCTTCCATATTGAGAATGGCATCATAGCTAAAAAAATAAATAAAGTTAGAATATAATATGAACACAGGAAACACAGCGAAAAAAAAACCAAAAACGACAGAATGGAAATTCCTTCCTGCATCAGTGGAAGAGGATGGGGTGGGGGGACACATCAATAAGGAATGGGTCCACTCATGAAATATGTAGGCATTTGTGGCTATTTACTGACTTAGTGGATGCAATCTTGAACCAACCCTATGTCTGATCTAAAGCCCCATCTACACCATACAATTCCACACGCGATCAATCAAATTCGATTGGGTCGAATTTGATTGGATCGATTAAATCCAACATGTCCGATCAGGATCCGATTGGTAGTGTGGTTGATTTTGCATTGATAACTATGCAAAATCGACCACACTACTGATCGATTCCCTATCGTACATGTCAGATTTAATTGATCCAATTGAATTCAATCCAATTGAATTCGATCGATCGCGTGTGAAATTGTATAGTGTAGATGGGGCTTAAGTTTCATTATGTAGCTGCACATCGATAAGGAATGAATCAACTCATCACAACTTGGCTTTTTACTGACTTGGTGATCGGAATTTTGAACCGAGCCTACTAATGATCTTCATTCTCTTCAGTCTGTAGCTATCATGCAGTCCATATGCAGAAGACTGATCTCTAAAATAAGGAGCACTTTCACATTTTTCTCTGTAAGAATGTCCTGCACTTAACCGTTTCCAACATATTCCCTTTGATAAATGTAATTCCAAGAGCAGTGTTTATTTTTACCACACAGCTTTTCCTAAAGTACCATGTTATCATCATTTCTCATTAGGGTACAGAGTGATTTCCCAGGGAGCAGGGCCTCCCTGTGCAGCCACTGCACCACACAGCACCTGCTGCACTAGTATGTCACTGTGAATATCAAAGTTTGGTTTTAATAAGCAGTTGTCCTTTACTGAAGAACCTAAAGAACAGTGCAAAAATCAAGCACCTCATCCCCCAGAAGATCTTCATGCCTTCATTACATCTCGACTGAACTATTGTAATACCAGCCTTCCAAGACTGTTAACTAACCAACCTCGTCACTGCCCCATAAAACCAGTCCTGCACTCCCTTCACTGGCTACCTATAAAATAGAGGATCCTATTAAAGATCTGGCTACTGACATTTAAATCACCACATAATCTGGGCCCTGGATACATACAAGAAATGTTGCAGCTGCATAGCAATCCCTGCAATCTCAGATCCACAGGTTCTAATAACCTAGACATACCCAGATTCCACCTAAAAAGCTTTGGTCACGGAGCCTCCTGTCATGCGACTCCTACATTATGGAACTCCTTACCTCAGCAGATCAAGACAAGACACAGAACATTTATATTGCACTTTTCTAGTGGACTCAAAGCTCCAGAGCTGCAGTCATTGGGACGTGCTCTATAGGCAGTAGCAGTGTTAGGAAGTCTTGTCCAAGGTCTCCTACTGAAATAGATGCTGGCTTACTGAACAGGATGAGTTGAGATTCAAACTTAGGTCTCCTGTGTCAGAGGCAGAGCCCTTAACTAGTACACTATCCAGTCTGAAAACCCACCTTTTTAGTTTGGCATTTGCAGAAATATAATTTTATTGTGTTAATACTGCATCCTACTACCAGTTACTGAATCTGAGAGAGCCTAAGCTCTTTCAGCCCTATGGGAGAAAAATGCTATAGAAATGTTATTGTTATTGTTACTGACCAATATACGGTTTGCATGTATAACAGTGCTGGACACCCTTTCTCTCTCTTTAGTATATGTCAAGATATCTCTATTTAGCTTAGAGAACATTATTGACTAAAACCGGCAGCACATAATTCAAGGATGGCTGATATATAGAGTGCCTGCTATACTGTTAATTTAAATTATGAAGGAATTACAGGTGGACACTAGAAGCGGATGCAAAGTCCTGGTCATGGCCTAGTCCTGCTACTACCTTTGCTTGATAATAGCCAGTAGCAGAGAAGATCAATCAGATCAGAATGCTTTTGTGGAGTGATAGTGTCACAGTGACTTTGTTGAAGAAAGGGAAGTTGCAGTATAAAAAGTAAAGCAGCAGTTATTGTAACATTATAAGCTGTTTCTGATATTGATGCACACAATGTATGCTATATTGTTACCACTGTACACAAAGTATTGTGGACATGTCAATAACTCTCTGTAACTCAAAGAAAATGGAGAGAGAATATTAAAAAAGAGAACATAAGAATGAGGAAACTAATACAGCATTCAGTTCCAAGCTCGTAAAAAGTTCTTTAGAATCTGGGGAAAAAAAACTTTGGCTTCCAATGAATTTATGTCTATTACACATGTCATCACCTCTGAGTTATGCCCAGGTTTAGGCAATTTATGGGAATAAAACATAAAACACTCTGAAATGCAGCTGCAGAAAACTTTTTTGTGTGAACTCTTGACTTGATAGCAATCCTGCTTACCTCCACAGGAACTTTAACAGATTGCACAATTTGTATATTGCTCTGGAACTAATACTAAAGTCTTGAAGATTACTAATTTTTGCATTAATTTGAAAAGGGTGCCTGGAAAAAAGGGCACCTAATATGATGTTTTTTTTTTCGGGCTATAAAAGGGCACTAGTTACAGTCGGGTTTTTTTTTTCAGCTATAAAAGGGTGCTCGATATAGCTGATCATTTTTTCAGCTATAAAAGGTCGCTAGGTATAGCCAAGATTTTTTTCAGCTGTAAAAGGGCATCTGATATAGCAGAGATTTTTATTTTTCGGTTATAAAAGGGCACCAGATACAGCTGAGAAAAGTGATATAGCCGACAAAAGTGATTTATATGACCTAACTTCTCCCTACTCTCACACAGAACCCTCCCCTGGTGGTGAATAACACTAAGACCCCCCTAAACTGATAGAACTGAATTAACTGATATAACCGATTGTAAAATTTTAAATACATGTGAACATATACGAATAAGAACTATTTTTCTTCCACAGTAAAATGAGCCATAAATTACTTATCTCCCATGTTGCCGTCACTTACAGTAGGTAGTAAAAATCTGACATTACCGACAGGTTTTGGGCTAGTCCGTCTCTCCATAGGGGATTCTCAGCAAGGCTTTTATTCTTTATAAAGACATTCCCTGAAAAGGATTTATACAATGATGCTGGCCAGCTTCCCTGCTCGCTGCACACTTTTTTGGCACTTGGACAGAGCAACTGCCATTCACTAAGTACTTTTGAAACTAAACAAAACCCCGAAAATCCCCCATGCGGAGATGGGCTAGTCCGAAATCTGTCGGTTCTGTCAGATTTCTATTATCTACTGTAAGTGACAGCAACACAGGAGAAAAGTAATTAATGGGTTATTTTACTCTGGAAGAAATGTACTTCTTATTTATATGTGTTTACGTGTATTTTAAATTTTATGATTTTTGCATTTGCGCATGTGTAGAAGATATAGGAGCTGAGCTCCAGCAGTTTTACATAAGTTGTTCCCTATGACCTCAGAGGGTTGTTGCAGGGGGTATGGGGACAGTGGAACTTTGGCGCACATTTTTTGGCTTTGTCTGGCCATTTTCTCATTCTGGTTGAATGTAAAGGAGCTTGTTTATAAAGTCATACGTAAACAGGTTCCTTTATATCAATGGGTATATGTGCTGGGAGAATTCTCTCCGGGCTTAAATCATATACACAAAAAATGCTTAATCAGATTTTAACCCATGCAAGGATGCAGGTATTACCTAAATGGAAGTGTAAAGAACTCCCTAGGTTAGAAGAAGTTCTACAGTGGATAAGACTTATGAAGTATTTTATGTCATTGGTTAATTAAACTTTTGCATAATTTCTGAAGGTCTTGGATTATTGGGATATCAACCATGCGCTCAAAAATGATTGATAGCTTTTGTTGATTTCTTTTTTTTTTTTACTACAATAGCTACATTCTGTTTTATATGTAATTGGGAGTATAGTCTGTTTTAGGGATTTGTTGAAGACTTGCCACTGCAGATATATTGTTTGTCTTTTCATTTTTTCATTTTTTGTTTTCTTTTTTTTAAAAAGAAAAAATACTGGTAAAATGGATCACATGTGAACATAAATACGGAAGGTTGTTTAAAAAAATTTTGTATGCTACTGACAATGGCCTCAATTCACTAAACTTATCTCCTGTCTTTAATAACTCTTCTAGAGTTGTTACCATGGTGATAAGGCATGTAGTATTCAGGAAACATTTTACCTCAGGCAAGCCTAAAGTTAACTCTTCTGTCTTTAAATTAACTCTCCAATCCTTAAAATAACTCCAGAGTTAAAGACAGGCTGTTAATTAGCTGCATGTGAAAATAACTACAGAGGAGGTAAATTAACTACAGAGGAGGTAAATTAACTACAGAGGAGGTAAATTAACTACAGGAGAGGTAACTTAAAGAGAATCTGTATTGTTAAAATCGCACAAAAGTAAACATACCAGTGCGTTAGGGGACATCTCCTATTACCCTCTGTCACAATTTCGCCGCTCCCCGCCGCATTAAAAGTGGTTAAAAACAGTTTTTAAAAGTCTGTTTATAAACAAACAAAATGGCCACCAAAACAGGAAGTAGGTTGATGTACAGTATGTCCACACATAGAAAATACATCCATACACAAGCAGGCTGTATACAGCCTTCCTTTTGAATCTCAAGAGATAATTTGTGTGTTTCTTTCCCCCCTGAGGGGGGAGTTCATAGCAGAACCACAACACTGAAGAACTTGGCAGCCTTCCAGACACAGGCTGACAAGTCTGACAAGGGAAAGATACATTGATTTATTACAGAGACTGTGATAGTACAAAGTGCTGCAGTAAGCCAGAACACATTAGAATAGCTTTTGGAACTTGTAGGATGATAAAAAACAGGATGCAATTTTTGTTACGGAGTCTCTTTAAGGAATTAAGAGGTAAGATAACTCTCTCACGTGTGGAGGTAAGTTTTCTCTTGCCTTAGTATCTCTAGCATGATCTTAGTGAATTGAGGCCAATGTCTATCTATGATAAAATACAGGGGTTGGATAAAATTATGTAAACACCTTGAAAATCAACAAAATATATTTTAATATGGTGTAGGTCCAACTTTTGCGACAATTACAGCCTCAATTCTCCGAGGTATTGATTTATACAAATTAGGAATTGTTTCTAAAGGAATCTTAGCCCATTCTTCAGTTAAAACACCCTCCAGTTCTTTTAAAGACGATGGCGGCGGTTAAATCGACTTCTTACTTGTATCTCTAATAACGACCATAAATGCTCAATAATGTTGAGGTCTGGGGAATGTGGTGGCCAGATGAGATGCTCAACTTCATTAGAATGTTCCCCGTGCCATTCCTTAACAATTCTAGCTGTATGGATTGGGGCATTATCATCTTGAAAGATGGCATTCCCCTCCGGAAACAGTTCTTGAACCATAGGATGAACTTGGTCGCCCAAAATTCCTAAATAGTCTCGGCTGTTAATTCTTCCATGAAGGGAAATCATTGGCCCGGCGAATTTCCAAGAAATAGCACCCCAGATCATCACAGAACCCCTGCCATGTTTTACGGTTGGGAGAAGGCAGTCTGGATGAAATGCTTCTTTCGGCTGTCTCCAAACGTACACTCGGCTGGAGGTTGGAATTAAGGTAAACAATGATTCATCAGAAAAAAATCAAATTTTTCCACTGCTCGAGGGACCAATTCTGGTGGTTTCTACACCACTTTAAACACTTTGAAACATTTGTCTTTGAGAGCAGAGGTTTTCTAATTGCAGTGTTTCCATGGAATCCAGATTTGTGCAGCTCCTGACAAACAGTTTTTATGGAAACTGAGTTCTATAGGTGTTCATTCAGCTCTGCAGTGATTTTAGGAGCCGTGGTCTTGCAAGCGTTTCTAACAGTTCGATTTAGAGTCCGATGGTTTCTCTCAGTCTACTTTGAGCCACAACTTTGCTTTGCTGAGGACGTTTTTCCTTCTCTTTCAAAGGCAGTCATTACTTTTGAGACAGTACCTCTTGAAATGCCAAGCATTCGGGCAGTTTCTGTTACAGTAGTGCCAGCCATACAAGCACCAATAATTTGGCCTCTTTTTTATAAAATTATAACCAACTTTTGTTTAAATATCTGTAAAAAACTATTATTTTAATTAAACATATCAAATAACAAAAATAATAAACAAAAAACATTTAAGATATGTCAAGTTTTGATTGATTGCTTAAAACATGTTCAAAGATTATGATGCCAAAATGTTAGGTGTTTCCATAATTTTGTCCAACCCCTGCACTTTCCCTATGTATGTAACAATGTGATCTTTAAAATTAAGTTACAAAAAAAACACAAAGTTTTTATTTTCATCTACCATCTTGAATCCCCATTGCAAGTGCGCAAGCGTGCCATATAACCACCAGATCGCATTGGCAATGCAATGAGTGACTGACACTACATTTCTGAATATAAAATATTACTCTCTGTAATAGGAAACACACAACTGTTTGTATTATCTTACCGTAATTTATTTACTTAAAGGAATACTATCGATACCCAAGTGTTCTAAAATGACAATGTGCAAATAATGTCTAAGTAGCTGTGTAAACATTTTCCTACTTTTCATGTTAAATATCAGAGGCAAAAACTGTAATTTATTGAGGGTAGGATTTAGCTATATTGGGACAAATCAATTGCAGAAGGGGTGTCTGCTTCAATGCACAGTCAAAGTTGCATATCAGACTACAGAAAGAAAATATCAAACATATCAAACTCTGAAAGCAAAAACAGTATGACAAAGCTGTGACAATTAGATACATTCCCTCTGCTCTCTTCAGACACTTCAGTCAGAAACACAGGACACAGGAGCTGCAGCTTTCTCTCTGTCACACTCAGAGTTACACATAGGGCCTGATTCACAAAGCGGTGCAAACTTTTTCGCGGACTTTTGCGCGCGCAAAGTGCTGCGATTCGCGCGATCACAGAGTTTTGCGCGCGTAATTTGCGGCAAAATGCGCACGCAAAAGTCCGCGATCGCGCGAATCGCGGCACTTTGCGCTCGCAAAAGTCCGCGAAAAAGTTTGCACCACTTTGTGAATCAGGCCCATAAAGTTAACTGATCAAGTGTGAGGGGAATTTCCCCTCTCCTCATGGCTCAGTCAGCCGTCAGTTTTGGCGTCAGTAAAGTTTGAAGGTATTTTGCTAACAGTAAACAAAGAAGTTGCTACTCAAATGTATACACCAGTAATTAGCATCACTTCCCAAACAATTCCTGTGTCAATTGAAAAAAATATGTGAATCGATAGTATTCCTATAATGTTGATGCCGCCTTCTGTAACTATGTGCTCAGACAGTTCAGAGCCTTAGACCCTATAGAAATATTGTGGTTTGCTAGGGCATTATTTACACGCCTGGAAAGCAAACTAAGACCAGGTGAAAAAAATATTTTTGAACAATGCAAGATCAAAAATTTCAGTGCAAATTGTAATTCTTGCAGAATGCTTTAATGCTAATCTAATGACCAGAAGCTTATATGTAAAAGCATCTTTGGTCAATTAATGTCAAAATAGCTTTTAGATGAACTGTTCAGGGTTACTATCACTATTATCCTTTTAATTGTCCATGGTTAATGCACTTCTAAATGTCTCACAGCAGCAGAACACATTAATCTCATATAGTACATTTGTAATGATTGGGTGTCGTAGCTCAGATGTCTGATTATGTGGTGATCTGCAGAATCACCAATAATGCAGACGCTATACCAGATTATGTGTGATCTGTAGAATCACCAATAATACCAGTATAGCAGACAAATAGCAGAGTGTGTAGTGATTTGGTGCAACCGTAACTTTAATAGTTTAATGAGACCTCACCAGAGGGGCTGGTGAGGTAATAACAGTACACTAATTGTGCACTAGCGTACAAGCTCCAGCAAGCTGGAGAACAAAACTGAAGAGGCTGAATCTCCCGAGGAGCGGGTGATTCAGAATGTACTGCAGGCTAAGAGATACAATAATACTACAATGACAGATTACCTAAGGAGCAGGTAATTAAGGCTGTACTGCAGCCTAGCAGAACTGCTTCACCAGTGGAGCTGGTGTAGCTAACACCTCACCAGTGGCGAGGGCCCACTGATGAGTAGAATGGTCAGGCAGGCAAGTTTCGGCAACAGAGAGGTAAGTATCGGTACAAGATCGTGAGGCAAGAGAGTAATAGGTAACCAGGCAGAGGTTCAGCAACAGGAAGGTACGTATCAGTACAGAATCGTGAGACAAGAGAGTAATCGGTAATCAGGCGGAGGTTCAGCAACAGATAGGCAGATAGGCAAAAGTACAGGATCAGAAAGCAGGATCAGAGTCAGAGAAATCGCTAAGAGTCATACACAGGAGATCAATACAATAAGCAATATCCTAGTCTAGGTGTGAAGTCCTTGGCATCAACACCTGGGAACTAGTCTGACAAATAACAATAGCAAGGTAGCAATATCCTAGACTAGGTGTGAAATCCTTAGCATCAAAACCTGGGATCTAGTCTAAGGTTTGAGCACTAACACGCACGTATTCACGACAACAGACAGTGTGAGAATGAAGCCCGGAGGCTTATGAAGCAGAGGAGACCCCACTGGCACGCCCCTCCTGAATCCTGGGCGCCATGGGACTCCTTTGACGTCAGCTGACCAGCAGGTCAGCTGACGCCTCTCTTCCTGGAATAAAGGTCCAGTCTGTGTGCGCGCCCGCGCAAGACAGCGACCCTGTGAGCAGGAGAAAGCCCCGTCCTCGGCGTCCTACACGCCGAGAAGACAGGCAGGGGCACGAGGGCAGCTGCGGCGGCGGAAGCGTTCGCCGCAGCCATCGTCCCCCAGACCACCTCCGCTGGAGGAACGAGCGGAGACATGGAGGCAGCTGTGGCGGCGGTGCCGCTCGCACTGACAGCAAGGCGGCTGATTCCGCGTCCAACGCAGCGGTTTGCACGCGGAAGCATGCATCTAGAGACATGGCAGAACGCGGAAAAGCCGCCGCATGTACTGACAGCAAGGCGGCTGGTTCCGCGTCCAGCGCGACGGTTTGCACGCAGCAGCGTGCAGCTAGTGTGGCTGAGCCTGTTAGTTCACACAGGTTCAGGAATACACGCGTGCGCGCTGAAAGGCAGAACTTTTATGATGGCCAAGGAGGGATCAGCTGACCAGGCCGGTCAGCTGACCTCAGAGCTGGTTACCATTGGTTGATCACTTTAGGGTGGCGCCTGAGAGCACTGCGCTATATATGGTTACTGCTGGCCACTCTCAAGTTATCTGCCATTGCGATCACTATGTGGAAGCACTCAGACCTTAGTCAGATCCAACAGTGTGTTTGAACCAGGAGGACCTGGGAATTCACACTGAGCCAGATTACTTGTGTTATTATTCTGTTATACTTCAGACTAGTTCCAGGGTGTAGAGACCACGGACCTAACACCCAAGACTAGGAAACTTGTACTATCATTCTGTTATACTTCAGACTAGTTCCAGGGTGTAGAGACCACGGACCTCACACCCAAGACTAGGGATCTAGCATTATCATTCTGTTATACTTCAGACTAGTTCCAGGGTGTAGAGACCACGGACCTCACACCCAAGACTAGGCATTGTTTGTTATTTGTTATGACCTGTTGCTTTCCTGACTATCCCTCTGCTTTCTGATTCGGTACCACGCATATCTGATATCACGTTGCCAAACCCTGCCTGACTTGGGTACCGAATCAGCCTTCTGTCTTTGTACTTTATCTGTCTGTGTGTTGCCGACCTGGCTTGCCCGACCTCGAGAGCTATCTCTCTCCACTTAAGAGATAGTCTCCAAGATCAGTCAGTGACATCCACCTTCAGGTGTCACTCACTCTCTGGTCCTTCCTACCTTCAGCCTGACTCCACCCCTTGGAGAGTCTCAGGCTGCTGGAAGGTTTCTGTACCCTCCATAGCAGTATCCTCTGTACTGCTTAGGGTCACCTGTTCATCAGGTGGGTTGCTCAAAGTCATACTGTTACACCAAACACTCACCATATATATATATCTGTATTATTGGTGATTCTGCTGATCATCCATAATCAGGCATAGATCTGTATTCTTGGTGATACTGCAGATCACCAATAATCAGATTCTCTCTGTGTGTTGACACCGATCGTTACATTACAACATTAATGTAGACTGAGTAGACATTTAAAATTACCCTGTAGTGTGGGTTAATGCGTGTGAATTCACAGTTATATCCTGAAACAAAAGTGTTTAAAGCTTGAATTGATTTAAAAAGGTTCAAAGCACATACTGTTGTTAGTAAGCCTGCCTACAGACACCTTTGGAGTGGTATTCGTTTCCACCTTAGTCTTCTTGTGTACTTGGTCCAGCGTCTTTTCTCCTGATGTTGGACCAAATGCGCCTTATTGGTTTGTATTGAGCATCTGAATTGGGCATGCGTGGCTCTCTTCCACACATGCTTGTTGAAAACAATTGCTCGTGCATAAGTGCTTGTTATCTTTGCTATGCACAGTGCAGAGCTTGCCAGTACCCAATTCAGATAAGCTCATTCATCTCCACTGGGTTTGCATGGCTTGTGAGTTTGCACATGCCCAGTTCACAGGAGCTAGGCAACTGAGATCCAGGTGGAAAGACACACCTCACCAGAGGTATCTGTGGATAATAATACAAACCATTACATGCGGTGTAAAACTTTTAATATCAATTCAGGTGTGCTTTACAAACAGTACAGATGCTGTTTCTTATGACTGCTAAAACTATGTGGAATTCCTGCAGTTTAGAATGACTACTAGAAGTTGAGTTACAGCTGTAATTGTAGACTCCATGTGATCACTACCCTCCATTTTTCTTCTGATGACTGGTCAGGTGTCTGGACTTAGAAATAAAGACAACAGGCAGAAGGTGAAGAGTGAGCAAATGGAAGTCAAAAAACACACTTGAGTAAACTGCACCTATTGTCTAAAAGAAGGCATGGGAAGCCAGGAACTGCCATAGGGACATGTATCAATGGCAAAATGTTTTTCTGTAAAATAACTTTTATGCACCTTTACGGCTGGACTGGATCTGGACTTAACTTCTGAGAGTCTCCACATTATCCCAGTATTCCTCAACTCTAGGATTAATGCACTGTGTGTGTGTGAGGTGCAGGGTGACAGGCTTGTCCACTGTAGCTTTAAAAATGCTTAAAGTTTTGTCTGAGGCCACCACCAGCACTTATAATATCCCTTCTAGGAAGTGAAGGTCGGACTTGAGTCATGGGAATCAATATGGAAGATCCACTTCTCACCACCTGGAACAGCAGAAACAAGGTTCTTCTCACAGCCGCTCTGCAAACTGCTACCTTTTTCTCTTCTTCTTTGAAGATTGCAAGGAGTTTAGATAAATTCCCTTTTTATATGGAATCTAAAAGGGTGGAAAGTCATTACGACTCCATATCCTTGTTGGGCCAAATTTTTGGGTCCTTGCACAGGCGTTTAAGCTTTATTGAGCAGATTCTCCTCAGATTCCCTAAGGGCTGGTTCACACGGGCGTCTGCTGAGCTTTTGCTTGGCATTGCGTTCAAACGCCAGCGTTTAAACGCCAGCGTTTAAAAGCTAGCTTTTGAAAGCTTTTGAAAAGCATTCAAGGCTAGCAGTTCTGGTCTCTGCTATTGTTTCCTCGTGTTTACTGCCTCTGAAAGCAGCATGTTGCTTTTGAGACTAGACGCAACGCTGGGATCTACTGCCAGGCATTCATGAAAGCCTGCAAAAGCCAGCTCTAAACGCTCCCATTCACTTGCATGGGATGGCAGTAGATCCCAAAAAACGCTGCGTCTGAAATGCTGCGTTAAACGCCACAAAAACGCCCGTCTGAACCAGCCCTAAAGCAGAGGACTACAACTTCTCACTGTCATTGAGGACAAAATTGTCCTCAATAATCTAAGCCCACCCACTGAAAACAACAGGAGTTTAGAAGGAGTGAAATATCACCCCAGACATTTGCGATAGAAAAATGCATGTAACAGAAAATGCATGTAATGAATACAGCAACAGCTATATGTGCAGGGCGATATCTGATTCGCTACAAGGCAGTCAGTAATCAGCTGCAAACAAAGGACAACAACTCTAGGGGTAGTGAATTACAAAAAAAATGTCTATAATAAATTCACCAATAATTGTATTTGCAGAGCAATGCAGTGCTTGGGTGTAAACTGCTTTTCCACCACGGCATGCAATGAATGACCAACAAAGAGCAAAAACTATAAGAACAATTTATTGCTGAGAAAACTGCATGCGATGTATTCAGCAGCAGAGCAGTGTGATGCCGGGTGCACATTTCTTCACCACAACTTCATGTTGTGAGTGACCTGCTGTAAACAGAGCAGCAATGGTAGGAACAATTTATTACAGAAAAAAATGCCTTTAATAGATTCGCTTGAGAAAACTGCCACGGCTCTCCACCTATGAAGAGGTCAGAAAGCCCCTGACGAAAGGATGATGACCAGAAACTAGCTGTGTATTGTAAACCTGTGTTTTTTAATATATTTCCTGCCAAACAACACTGCTGCTTCAGTCTCTTTATTTACGGTAGTGGTTTCAGCAACATTTATATTTGCAGAGGAATGTGGTAATTGAGTGCAAGCTGCTTTGCCACTACACTAAGTGCTAGTGCTCACCAAAATCACTGTTGCAATCGCTAACGGTTTGCAATAGTGATTTTGTAAAGTGATTTTCAGAGCATTTCTTAAACGAATGAGCGTTTTTGCTCATTCATTGAAGTGGAATCATTTAAAAAAAATGCTACATGCAGCGCATTTGTGATTTTAGAAAACTCACAACGCTGCTGTGGGAACACCCTCATAGGGTTTCAGTAGCCAAGTGCTGGCAAGCTAAAAAAAAGACATCCATTCCATCAAGTTAATAAAAAAAAAATAGTACATCACTGTCCTGCACCTGCACATATCCCAAATGAATCAAAGAAAGGTGGAAAAAAAAACTTACAAGACTTGGGCAAATTGGCTTTAAAATCTAAAATGTGCACCTAAATCTAGGTGCGTCTTATATTCTGGAGCGTCTTATACGGCAAAAAATACGGTACTTCCTGTGGTAAGATATTCCACATTTTCTTACTGAAAAGACCTACTTTCTAAATAGATGGCAAAAACTTTTTTCCTAAATACGCCGATCATGCTCCCTTGTCCTGTGTACAGTACAAGCCTAAGGACAAAAAGCTCATCTGCCAAGCTTTTATATTGCCCTCTGATGTATTTATTGCAACTGCAATGCTCATCTCTACCCCTTACCATGTATTGTATTTTGCAAGTGAGTTATCTGACATCAGCTAACCAAGAAGCATAAAAAGAGTCATTATTTGGGTTTGCAACGGTGCCTACACATCTGCAGATCTAATGCCTCTAATGCAACACTCAATTTGCCATCATTCTATAATTTCCAGAATGTTCAATTTGCTTTTGATCGAGAAAGAAATAGATTTTGAGATCAGTACAGCACAAAATGCTAAATGCAATTTTCCCTACTGCACAAAATCAATCCTTTTCTCGACCAGAAGCAAACATGCTGGAAGTTATCAATCCACAACAAATTTCACGTTGCTCTGACTGGACAATTGCATAGCGTGTACCAGGCATAAAGAAGCATTTTTGCCTGAAGTGGGACTCTAAAGCTGAGAGTTTTTTTAACTCTAAACTTTTATTTAAGTCTGACCCCCAATCATCCCTAGAGGATCACATAAATCATAGTGTTAAATACCATATTTTGTAGGGCAGCATCTATGGTCATGTGACCACAAGCTATATTCTCATCCTTCCTTATAGTTTAAAGGTCTTCCAAGGCGAGAAATGAAATGTAGTTTTACCAACCTGGGGCTTTTTACAGCCTCTAGAAGTCATTTGGGTTCCTCGTCGCAGCTCTAGTCTTCTCCTGCTGGCAGCCTCTAAGGATCACCAACACCCAAGGGGTCAGCGTCCCCTGTGCATGCACAGTACACTCCCGGTGACATGGGCGTGTTCTTGCACGGATTGGGCGCACACCCGCTCATGCGCATAAGATGCTGATCCGTTGGGGGTCGGTGATCCTTAGAGGCTGCGAGCAGGACCCCGGAGGAGTTTGGAGCTGTGTCGAGGGAAAAAAATAGATTTAACCACCCTGGCATTCTATTTCCCCAGGATTTCCGTGCACAAATTGGTACAATTAATTTTCATAACCTTTTTCCTGTAACTTACCAAAATGAGTCAAGCAAGAGTTTAGTATACAATATGAGTATAATAAAAATGTCAAACACAAATTCTTGTCAAAAATAAAATAAAATGTATTAATGACAAACAGAAATAGCTTTGCATTTTTAATTAATGCAGTAATAAATAATAAGTCATACAAATAAATAAATGCAAAATAAAGGCAGAAATAAATGGAGGCAGAAAAACAAATGATATACCTCAAAATACCTCCTTCGTGTGGTATACCTTGAAACAAGGTACTGCACAAAGTGCAACGTCACAATCCGGGCAATAAGTGCGTGTCTCCTTGCGCACTTTTTTGCCATCAGGGCCTTTTTTAGCACAGCAGACCGCACACCTTTTTGTAGGTTGATTATTTTGTGCGGTCGGGGGCAAGAACTCTGGAAAGTGGCGTCCAGTCAGTCTCTCCGGGTTTACCACGTATGAGGCTCTGCGCCCCACTCTACTGGACTCCGGTGGGGGGTGTTTTAGGTAAATTTTTTTGCACAATTGCCAAATAAAGTCATGGTGCATAATGGCCCTTTCACTGTTCAGTTTGAACAGCACGTAGGCATTCCACATGCACTGTTCCAGGAGGTGCCTGAACATTTTTTAGTAGTATTTTTTTTTGCTGCTTGTGGACAGCCGGGTAGAAGGTCATGGCAGCATCAGCCCTGTCCACACACCCTACTGTGTGGTTGTAGTCCACTATAGCCTGAGACTTGTCCACCTCCTTGTTACCTCTGGTGGTGGTGTGCACGGTAGCAGCGTTGTGCACGGTGCTGAGGATGCACACGTCCCGCTTGTCCTTCCACTGCAGGGCCATCATTTTCTCCTTCTGCCAGGCAACGATTTCTCCCTTTTTCAAACGCCTGGCAGAAAAGGCCGGTGGAAGTTGGCGCCGGTTGGGTCTAATCATGCCGTAGGAATCCGTCTTGTGCTGGATCAGGTACTCACAACATTCAGGGGAGGTATAAAAGTTGTCCGTCGTAAGACAGTACCCCTGATCCAGCAACGGCTCGATGAGAGTGAGCACGAATGAGGTAGCCAACCCATACTTACTGAACTGGGGACCAAACTTCGTGCCTTTGCCTGTGTACACGATAGAGTTCCAGATGTACCTGGACTTGGCCTTACAAAGCATGAAGGATTTGATCCCAAAGTGGGCCCTTTTAGATGCGATGAACTGCACCCAGCTGAGTCTCCCCTTGTAGGCCATGAGACTTTCATCGACGGTGATGTCTTGATCTGGTGTGTAGGCATCCCGGAAATTGCCTACCATCATCTGGTAGATGTCCCAGATCTTCTTCAGCTTGGGTGCAGGATAGGTGGCCTCATCGAAGTCCTCGTTGTTGGTGAAGTGCAAGAACTTCGTGATGAGGCTGAAGCGGTACTCCGGCATCACACAACCGAAGAACGGCATGGCAATCATCCGGTTGGTGGACCAGTACCACTTCTGCAGCGGCTTACCAACCAGTCCCTGGAGGAAGATGAGGCCCAGGAACAACCAGATATCATCCCTGGTGACAGGTTCCCACCTCCTGGTCCTGGACAACCTGCTGAGAGGAGCACCCTGCTGCTGCGCAGCGATTGGTCTCCTTTACATTCCTCTGGATGACATCCTCGGTCAGGAAGAGCTCCAGGTAGGCCAGCGGGTTGTGGTCTCAGTTGCGCTTCTGCCCAAGTACCCCAGTGAAAGGGAACCTGGGTGGCGGAGCTTGGTCCAGGCTCTCCAGCTCACACCATGTGCGCACAACGACTGGCTCCTCGATGTAGGTGTCACTTGTGGCGTCGGTCTCTGATGACAGGTCCCCAGGAACGTCACTGTCGGTAGATTCCTCCGCCACAGACTCAACATCACTGCCGCTATCCTCAAAGACGTCAATCAGCTCCTGGTCACATAGACGCCTCCGGGAGGACGAAGCCATGACTCAAAAAAAAGATACGGGGTCAGCGGCAAAAAAAAAAAAAAAACTCTAGCAAAAGCAATCACACAGAAATCACAGCGTCTTTAGAAAGACTAGCAACACTGCAACACTGTATGATTCAAAGTCAGGAAAATCACTCAAAGCACAGCAATCACCAAAAGTAGCTGACAAGCAGACTAGCAATGGGACACCAGTGACTCTGAAAGAGGAAGAATCAGTAACAGCCCACCCTTTTTATACTGTGATCAGGTGTATTTACTAACAACTTTGAAATAGTGTATAATGATTGGGTTACATTGTATTGTGTGTAATGAGTCACAAATTGATGTCATTCATGTGCCGGCCAGCAGGGGGCGCATTATCCGCATCACAGGGAAGAAGGAGCTGGGGATCGCCATCTTGCCCCATGCGGCGATCAGGATGCATAGAGCCCAGGAGGGAGAAGGAGACAGCCGGGGAGAGCCTACAGATGCAGCAGGAGCAGCGGGCGCGCCGCCGATCGCGCTGGTGAGTCCCTGCTATTACATGACGAGCTCAGCTCGTCATTACCGCTTACTGCATCGGCGGTATGGACGAGCTCAAAAGTCAAAATAACCATACACAGGTCATACTTACCTCCTGTGTAGTCTACTCCTCAATCTCTTTCTCCTCTCCTGCATCCAATTTGTCCACTGTGATCAATGGAATTCTCCGTCCTCCATTTTGAAAATGGCCATAACCCCATAACAGCTTCCTGGTGAGCACACTGTTAAACTGTAATATCACCCACTTGAGCCTTAGGGAAACATGGACATTACCTTGCACATTCAGTTGTAACTGACAGCTGCTGATACATAACTGACAGCAAGTGGTATATTTCAGTTCTGACAAAGTATTGTCAGAACTGGAAGGGATCACTGTAAGAAGCAAATGGTGAGCTTCTGAAAGGAACTGACTGTGAGGTTAGTATGCAATATTCATTTGCAGCTATGTGATGTGCTTATTTTAAATAATTTTACTCACTTCATGTTTCCTTTCATTTCTCGCCTTGGAAGTTCTTTAACCACCCTGGCCTTCTATTTCCCCAGGATTTCCTTGCTAAAAGTGGTTCAATTAATTTCCAATAATTTTCAACCAATTTTTTTTTTGCAATCATTGTTTTTTATATTGAATTAATTACAGGTTATTGTATTGAATTCAATAAAAAAAAAAGTGTTTGCTGCGAGATTTTGATGATGCTGTGTGACACTGGTGCCATCAACGCCGATCGACGGGGGACATGTGATCGCCAAGGGAGAAGCAAAATAAGCCACTGGGGAAGCTATCAGAGGTACACGACGAGGGTTCAGCATGCCAATGGTGAGTATAAGACCCAGATGTATAGCCAGATGTATTAGCCAGATGTGCAGCCAGGTATAGTTAGCCAGATGTGCAGCCAGGTGTAGTTAGCCAGATGTGCAGCCAGGTGTAGTTAGCCAGATGTGCAGCCAGGTATAGTTAGTCAGATGTATTAGCCAGGAATAGTTAGCCAGATGTTTTGCCAGGTATATAGGGAGCAAGATGTTTGCCAGGTGTAAGGTGTATAGGAGACAGATGTGCAGCCAGGTGTATAGGAGACAGATGTGCAGCCAGGTCTAGGGAGTAATATGTATAGGGAGCCAGGTTTGCGGGTGCCTCTGCCCCTCCCCATTACCCCCGATGCCCCCTGACTGTGGCCAGGTGTCCCTTCTGTGGGGGGGCTCCCCTTCTGTGCTGGCTGGTAGTGGCCGGCGGGGATCCCCTCTGTGGGAGGGGGGAATCCCCATACTGTGCGTGCGGGTGGCCGGGTGGCCCTTCTGTGTGTGTGTGGGGGGGTATCCCCTTCTATGGGGGCTAGTCGTGGTCGGTCGGGGACACCCCCTTCTGTGGTGGGGGGAGGTGGGTGTCCCCATCTATGCGGGCTGTGGGTGGCCTCACCCTCCTCTTCCCCCATCCCTCCCTCCCGATCCCCCGTGCCGTCCCCCCAATCCCGTGTCTCCCCCCTGTCAGAAGCCCTGATCTACTCACCTGAGGGCTTTCTCCTGCGGCGGAAGCGGCGCACTTCCTCCTCCATCGCGAAGTCTCGTGTTCTCTGTAATTACAGTACGTGACGTCACCAAGCCGCGTACTGTAATTACACAGACCGGGACTTCGGCGATGGAGGAGGAGGGTGTCCCTCGCGGCCGGCGCAGGAGAAAGCCCTCAGGTGAGTGAAGCAGGGCTTCTGACAGGGGGGAGACACGGGATCAAGGGGGGTGGGGTTTGAGACACAGGATCAGGGGTGGGAGGGGGGACCGGGGGACAGAGAGGGAGTGATGGGGAAGAGGAGGGAGAGGCCACCTACAGCTCGCATAGAGGGGACACCCACCTCCCCCCCTCACAGAAGGGAGTGTCCCCGACTGGCCAAGACCAGCCCCATAGGAGGGGATACCCGCCCCCACACAAAAGGGTCACAGTACGGGGATCCCCGCACGCACAGAGAGGATCCCCGCCGGCCACTACCAGCCAGCACAGAAGGGGACACCCCCCCCCCACACACACACATAGGGGATCCCCGCACCAGTCACCCGCCGGCACAGAAGGGGAATCTCTGCACAGCCCCGCACATTCTCTGCCACGCCGGCTGCACAGGGATTCCCAGGGTGGCTGGATGCTAGTTCTGTATGCTGTGGGTAGCACAGATCACTACCCACAGCGTGCTGACAGGCATCAAGCCATCCTGGGGAATCCCTCTGATGAGGAAAAAGTGCAGCCGGCGGGGCAGAGAAACAAGAAATCTCCCTGGCGGTATTGACGAGCTCAGCTCGTCAATACCGCTTTCAGCAAGTTTTTCCTGGATGAGCTGAGCTCGTCAATACTGCCAGGGTGGTCAAGAAGGAAAAATAATTGTTTTGGCTACAGCCTGCCTTCTCCAGCAAGTACCTTCAGAACGGACATGGCCCAGACTACCATGTTTCTGGGGTGTAATAGGAAATCTGAAAGTTTGCATAAGAGACAGCCTAGGCTTCAGTCATGACTGCAGGCAGTACATTAAAATTACTACATTTGTGCTGATTTATTAAGTTTAACGTTTCGTCCTGCAATCCTGCAATTTTACTTTAAAAGAGAATCTGTATTGTTAAAATCGCACAAAAGTAAACATACCAGTGCATTAGGGGACATCTCCTATTACCCTCTGACACAATTTCGCCGCTCCTCGCCGCATTAAAAGTGGTTAAAAACAGTTTTCAAAAGTTTGTTTATAAACAAACAAAATGGCCACCAAAACAGGAAGTAGGTTGATGTACAGTATGTCCACACATAGAAAATACATCCATACTCAAGCAGGCTGTATACAGCCTTCCTTTTGAATCTTAAAGAGGAACTGTAACCACATATTCAACTCATCGCCAGCATGAAGCTGACATCCACTTTATGGGGGAAAACCAAGTCTTTCCTGGAAGAAGAAGCCAAAAAAACACATTAAATACAGTGTTAAGGCATAAGCCCCGCCCACCTAATAAATTTAGTCCGCGGCTGCATATTAATTGAGCCTGGGACGAACAGCCATCTGGGAAGTAACAGTTGTGAAGAAAAAAAAAAAGCTCACGTCATCTCTGCAGGACACCTCGTGCAGAGGGAGAAGTGTACAGAAATAGAAGGAGCTTCCCCCTGAGTGTGTGGCTCTCACATCTCCGAGATCTCTCTTCGTGCTCCGGTGGTCAGCAGGAATTCCTCTAGTCTTCTCATCTCCCAGCCTCTCCCTGAAGGCTGCATCACCTTGCCCCTCCTGCTAGCAGAGTGTAATATATACACTGTATACCTTGCCCAGTGTTGTGCGTCGCTTCCCTCTGCTCAATTCTTCAGCTGTCATCAGAGCCGCTCAGTCAGTGTACTGAACTGTGAACTGTGTACTGTGCTGCAGAGTGGAGCGACACAACACTGGACAAGGTATACAGGGAGTATAGCCTGCGTTTTGCAAGGAGGAGGGAGAGAGATGCTGCAGCCTTCAGGGGGGGAGGGGGGCTTGCAGGTACATGATGGTCATGTAGAGAGGGGGGAGCTCCAGTGGTCAAATAAGGTGTAATGGGTGTATATATATATTATATACTGCGACCACACATGCAGAGGGGGAGGGTTCACTAGAATACCAGGGAATACAGCTAAAAGGTATGGGGGCGACCGTACTACCGGGGGTTAACGGGAAACTTTAAGGAAGCCTGTTTTATACTTATCTGGGGCTTTCTCCAGCCTTGTTGAGGCCACTTCATCCCTCACCATCTCACCGGGCCACTCCTGTCCCCCGCTTTACCGGCAGCACCTGCTCCCTCGTCACACTCCCGTATCCGGGAGCAATCTCCGCCTGCCATGGGGGAGCACAGCTGGGCCACACATGCGCAGTGAAGCACAACTCAGCTAGAGTATCGGGCTGTCCAGGAGTGGCCCAGGGGAGAAGGTGAGGGACTGAGCGGCCTCAAGGGTGCTGGAGGAAGCCCCAGGTAAGTATAAAGCCTGATACGACTATTGTCTCAGGTACACTGTAGATCCAGTAATTATAAAAGATTTATACATACCTGGGGCTTCCTCCAGCCCCTCTGCACTGATCACTTCCACGCCGTCTTCCTCTGCCTTCTTGTTCGCATGCGCTGTGCGCCCCGACTCGCTGAGCTAGCAGGAGCTAGCAGGACTGTTAATGGAAAAACAAGAAGGCAGAGGAAGATGACGTGGGGGCGGGGGGGGGGACGCTGGAGGAAGCCCCATGTATGTATAAATCTTTTATAGAGAGCCTGAAATGAAAATAAAAAGTCAAAATAACCATACACTGGTCATACTTACCTTCCATGTAGTCTACTCCTCAATCTCTTTCTCCTCTCCTGCATCCCATTCGTCCACTGTGATCAAGGGAATTCGTCCTTCATTTTAAAAATGGCCATTACCCCCTAACAGCTTCCTGGTCAGCACACTGTTAAATTGTAATATCACCCACTTGAGCCATAGGGAAACATGGACATTACCTTGCACATTCAGTAGTAACTGACAGCTGCTGATATATAACTGACAGCAACTGGTTTATTTCAGTTCTGACAAAATCTTGTCAGAACTGGAAGGGATCACTGTAAGAAGAAAATGGCGAGCCTCTGAGAGGAACTGACGGTGAGGTAAGTATGTAATATTCATTTGCAGCTACGTCATGTGTTTATTTTAAATAATTTTACTCGCTTCAGGTTCCCTTTAAGTCAAAAACAAAACGCAGTTTAATTTTTTATGGGGCTTCTTGCAGCACCCTGAAGTCATCCTGTGCCCGTGCTGTCCTTCCACGACCCTCCAGTCAGCATCAGTGACCCTTCTCAAAGTTAGTTAGTTGTGGCCGGTCACGAGGTACTTCACATGCTTGGCCCTGGGCTACATGCATTCTGATAGTAATGATTTTTCAGTACTGTGCATGTGTTCTGTACTGCGCATGTGCAGAACGCTGCCGTGCACAGGAAAGCGATGTGGCGCCTGGCCTGGGGCCAGGCATACAGTTTATTGGAGGCCGATACAGCTGACGAGAGGATCGCGGACTGACAGCGTGGGCACAGGATGACTGAAGGAATACTGTGAGAAAACCAGGGTTTGAGGGAATACTTTAGTAAAGGATAGGGGACCACTAGACTGCAAGGGAAGACTTTGAAGGGGAACCACTAGACCACCAGAAAATACTGCCAGGAGGTTAGGGGACAACTAGTGGATCAGGTAATTCAGGAAACTGCTCAGGCAAGCACCTAATAGTCACCAATATAAGGTAGTGATAACTGGTGCCAAGGCATTGATCAAAAATCAATCTGACCTTTTTGGGAATCTATTCCCAGTAGGAATCTGCAAGGAATTGAATGAGAATATCATAAGTGTATGAGCACTTTGACGCTATGCTGAAACTTGATACTAACTGTGTAGAAACAGACCTGATCTGCTTTCATTTTGCTTTCTCCTCCATGGACCCTTTTCCATTACAAGCGCGATCGCAACTGCGCTGCATTTGTGATCGCACATGCTGCTTTATCCACTTGCTTCATTTGCACTGTTGGGATTGGAGCACGATTGCAATGAGAATCACGCAAGTCGACAACTGCATTCTGGGAAAAAATGGGAGCACTAGTGGGAAATGAGCACTGCGATTTATATGTAAATCGTGCTGCTCTCGCAACCAGTCAAAATCACAGCCAGTGGAAAAGGGCCCAGCCCATTACAATAAATCACCCTTTTTTCCATACACTTACCCTTTTACTTACTAAAATTGCTTTACAACAACCATTCAATTTTGTTTGTATATATAAACAAACAAATTTTAGCCTCCTTCAGTTAGTTCTGAACTTCTTCCACACATACATTGGGCGATTTCAGATGACATCAGTCAGTTAAAGAAAAAAAAGTGGTTACAGCCTAGTATAACAGTTACAACTGCTGGAAGGAAGAAAAAAAAAAACGTTACTCTGCCAGGAGTAAAAATGGTTCGTCTCATCACTCTCTAGGAGTCCGTTTTTTTTTTTGTTTTTTTTCTGTTTACAGTTCCTCTTTAAGAGATCATTTGTGTGTTTCTTTCCCCCTGCATCTCTCATGCACTGAAGTTTCAGGCTGCTCTTTTCTTCCTGCAAACAGCTTTGCCCTTGTCTGTAATTCTTCAGTATGTGAAATCCCAGCCAGCTCAGAGAACGATTTATCCAGCTTGTAAAAGATAAGAGAGAAGAGAGAAGCTGCTCTAATCCTAAATAACACACAGGCAGTGTGCAGAGAGGGGCCTGGAGGGGGGAGTTCATATCAGAACCACAACACTGAAGAACTTGGCAGCCTTCCAGACACAGGCTGACAAGTCTGACAAGAGAGAGATAAGTTGATTTATTACAGAGACAGTGATAGTATAAAGTGCTGCAGTAAGCCAGAACACATTAGAATAGTTTTTTGAACTTGTAGGATGATAAGAAACAGGATGCAATTTTTGTTACGGAGTCTCTTTAAACCATCTGCTCACATAATTATAACTTCATTTTTGTTTTCTACAAAACTGAAACGCTATAACATTACTGTACTTTGCTTTAACAATGTTTTCCAATATAATATTAAGTGCTATCTTGATTCATCAAAATTCCAACTGTAACTTGCTAAATTCAACAATATTTATAAAAAAACAAGCTATTTATTTGTGAAAACAATGCTCATTTAGAGTCCACAAACTGCATAAATGGAAACATATGAGTATACCCATCTCACAGCCTTTCCCTAGGTCCTGCCTTCTCAATAAGCGCCTTTTCCCTATAATAACGACTAGCTGAAGACAGAGATTAAGCACTTAGGACAATTTATTCATAGTGAAATGGGGAAACCCATCAACTCAGCTGTACTTGTGAATGCTCAAACAAAAATGAAAATCTGAAAAGGTGGGGGACAAAGTGAGATTGCTTCAAATAGCAACACATTTTATTTTTCCTACCTCAATTCAACAAAGCATTTGGTGTAGCCAGATGTAAAACATGCACTGGAAGTCCTTATCTTTAGCTTGTTTTTGTACCACTGTTTTAAATAACTTGTGAAATTGCGAAACACAAAATTAACTTTGAAAACACCAGACGTATGCTCAACACTACAGGCACACTGCCCAGCAACAGGAAGTGCTGTACATTTCTGTTGATAGCAACAAATCACACTCCTCCTCCTTGTCGGCATGATTAACAGAACTCCAACAGGACGTGGTCTCAGCATAGTAGACCAGCCAGATCCAGTAAGACATGAATAAGACATGAAGCAATGTCACTCAAGGGGATCGGGTCCCAGGTCCAATGGGCGACATCCATCAAAGGTGTGTATGCACCTTAAGAACCCAAAGTTCTAACTATTTTATATATTTAGGTTTTAAGAGTTTCACCAAAAACATTGAATTGTGTTAGAACAGAAATTGTTTTGCTGTATGATAATAATCACATTCTTGAACTGTAAAATATATCTCTAGGGTGCTTGCATTTTTTTCTTCAGAATAAAATCAGAATCTACTTCAATCTTCAAGTACAAAAGGGGTCGCACTTGGACTTGTTTTTGGTGCAGACAGGCTTGGTAGCTAGTACTACAATTTGCTTCAAGTGGACGATAATACAGTTATAGCAGATACATACACATCTAGTGTAATTAATGAGTGCACATGGAAGACTATGGGGTTTGGAAGTTGGTAGGTGAGCTTGTTTTCAGGAGTTGAACGGCCCAGGGAAATTAAGTATTTCCGAAAGTTTTGTTGTGGAGGAACCTGTAGCGGTAGCCTAATAGGAAATCGACAAGGTAGCGATTACCAGGGTGGGAAGGGTCATGCATTATCCTATTTGCCCTGGTTCTCAGTCTAGAGGTGTAAAGAAGGTCCACTGATGGATGGAGTGTTCCAATGATCCTCTCCACAGCACTATTGACACTCTGTAACTTGGTCCTGTTACTTACGGAGGCACCTGCATTCCAGACAATGACTGAAGAGCGGATGATTAAATCTGTGGTGGCAGAGAAGAAGCTGGTCAGAATTTTAATTCATTTTAGTTGTCCCAAGAAGAACAGCCTTTGTTGGGTGTTTTTATGAATTTTGTTGGCGTTCTAACCCAATCTCTTGGTGATACGCCTGTTTTCTGATTTTGTCTACGAGGCCAAGGATGGTGGTGTTGTCAACATTTTTGATGACCTCAGCAGGTTGTTCCTTGATGTGCAGTTGATTGTATACAGAGAGAATAGGATTCAACTTAACAATCTTTTAATCATATGCTAAATAGGTGACTAATTATGAAAATGAATGTAAAATCTTTTGATATCCAGCACTGCCAGCAATGCCATATGGCATGCACATATCTGAAACTTCATGACAAAAGCAGTGCTGAGTCATAAGCTTTACCTTGCATGTAAACTTACCTTGCATGTAAACCTTTTGTTCTGTGCTTTTATCATTACTCGGTTTGTAGCACTTTTATAGATGATGTTAAACCCAGATATACAGCACCCACCTTTATGCTGCTATATTTTAAGATTAAGTAACTATTTAGTTTCAGACTGAGGGGAAATGAATGTTTTGTGTTGCTGGTGTTCAATACTCTTTTTCAGACATCAAAGAACTGTGCAAATAAAGAAGCTTTTGTCACTGTTTAGCTTCTCAGTAAAGAAAGGACAACTTATCCCTCCTCTTTTTTCATTTTCCTTTGTATTTGTCTAGTATAAATTTAAAAGGGTGTAAATGCTTTCTTTATCTAGTATTTCTGTTTTTAAGAAGGTGTTTGGCTACATTCAGAGCCAGAGCTATTCTGGCATATTGTGATGATAAATTCCACAAAGGGTGACCCCTATACTACTAAGGCCCTGCTCAGACTGTCAGTGTTTGTAGAACAAGTATAAATTCAAAGAAGCACAAGTTGAAAAACGCATGCGTTCTTCTTGCGTTCAAATGCGTTTTCTATTGCATTTTGCATACACACGTGACCCGGGAAAAAAAAAAGAAATACGGAAACCGCAGAGGGAAACGTACGCTAAAACGCAATAGTACGCGTTTTTGATACGCGTCCATAGACTTTCATTGCGTCTGTTTCTGTGCGTGATGCACAGAACTGCGTGCAGCAATGCGGATGAGAAACGTATGCGTCTCATACGCATACATGTGAACAAGGCCATTAGAAAAGATTAGTAGCCGTTTCTATGTGTAAAATCTTTCTGTATGCATTCTGTAAAACCGGCTAGGAATGCACATAGTCTGAACAGGGCCTTAGTCTTTACCTCTAGCATTAAAGGGTGCCTGAACTGACATGATGCATGTATGTATAGTCCTAAGCCTACATAGAGCTAGGCTGTGTTCCTTTTTTTCTGCATTTTTCACTGTAAGGGTAAAAATTCAAGTTAGACTTCAGTCAGGCGGCAGTATGACTTTTATGCTAGGAATACACCATAAGCAGACCATGGCAGATAGATGGCTTGATAGATAATTTCCGACATGCCCGATCTGATTTGGATCATCTTTCTGAACGATTTTCTCATAGAAGTGAATGGAAATCAATTAGAAAAACGGAAAATCGATCGATTGATAGTAAATCTGCCGAAAAAACTCATTGTGTATTTCCAGCATTACAGATAACTAATTTTACTATAAAACTATAAAACTACTGCATGCAGAAAGACAATGCTAAACGAAAGGAACACATAAAGAATGTCAATAGTTCAAAATGGGAATTGTAAAGATTGTAAATCTAAAGGTGATCATACATCAGGCGATGTATGGGCAGATCGACTAAGAGACAGATTTCTCTCTGATCGAATCTGATCAGAGAGAAATATCTGTTGCCTAACCATACACCAGAGGCTTGTTCCTGATCAATTTCAGCAGGAAATCTCTCGGTAATTGACCCTGTTGCCCCAGCATGGTCCCCTAGTGTAAAATGTGCCCCCAGTTGCCCTGTGCGTGCATACTGTACCTGTCGGTATCTGGCTCCGTGTTCTGTCCAAATACCCGTAACCATGTGGTCCAATGTATGTAGATAGAGGATGGAGCATGGAGCCAGTGGTTCACACCAGCAGGTAAAGTATCCATGCACAGGGCACATTTTACACTGGGGGAGAAAGCGTTGGGGGTTCCGTTGCATCCTTAACTCGTCAGCTATTACCGCCACACACCCAATTGAGGATGTCGGCCTTAAAACTTGCAGCATGTCCGACTGATACTTGCAACTCATTTTGCCCCGAAATTGCTTGCATTGTCAATCAGGCATGCTCTTGGAGGAACCAATTTTCAGCCAATTAATTTATAATAACAGAATCAAATGGTCGACTTGCCACCAAGTCGTCTGATGTATGGCCCCCTTAAAGCTGCCATTGTTCAGCTAAGACAATAAAACCTTTATTCTGTTTTTAGCTTTCAAACTCAAAATAAGACTCTGGGGTTCCAAAAAAAATTAGGAGTAGGCCTACAGGTACAATTGTTTATCTAATCAGTGTATTTTCAGTTCCGGTTTGCTTTGAAGTGAAACTGTATTAAAAAAGAAAAAGCCCCCGGGGGGAGACTTACCTCAGGAGAGGAAAGCCTCAGAATCATAATGAGGCTTCCCATCCTCTTCACCCTCTGGGATCTTATGTCAGCACCCGAAAATACAGCCGACACACAGTAGCGCCTGCAATATTTACCTTCCCGGCTCCGGCACAGGTGCAGTAATAGCTCTCCAATTGGTTTCGAAAGAAATAGCTGAGCACGATCTGGTCCGCTCTACTGTGCTGGTGCAAATCACCTGCGTAGTAGAGCGTACCTAATCAAGCTTGCCTATTTTTGCAGGAGCCCATCGGAAAGCCACTACTGCACCTGTGCTGGAGTTGGGAAGGTAAATATTTACATTGACGCTGTTCAGTGGCTGCCAGCGCTGGATCCCAGAGGGTGAAGAGGGCGGGGGTAGCCTCATTAGGATCCAGAGACTTCCCCTTCCTCAGCTAAGTACCCCCAGGGGCTATTTTTTTCCTTGCAGATTCTCTTTAAGTCTTACCTGCACTGTTCCAGTCTGTCAGTGTTGTTTATTATTAACACACTATAGGGTTAAAAAGTCTCCATCCAGTGAAATTCCTGCATACCGACATACAAAAGTAAGCAAAGAAAGGCCACTGTTTTACAGCCAATATGAAACCTTGGCTTTTACCATTAAGCTAACCTAGTTCATTAAATGTCAATACAGTTATTTTATCATATTAATTCCTGGCAGTGGTAGTGCAATGTTTTCATCATTGCAAGAAGAGTGCCCTTATCTAAAGATTAAACAGTAAACCTATCAGCTGCAGTATAGCTAACTGATTTCTAAAGATTTCCAAATACCAGTCTAGTATTAACCATACTTTAATACTAAGCTATTGAACTGTTATAACTACATTATTTGACCTCACATCTCACTGCTGATGGCCACAGTATAAGAATGTTCATGGGCTTCATCCTTGTTGTGAGCTGACAACAGCCCACTAGGGATAAGTGAAAACCCCTCTGACAGCCTTGCAAACATTTATTTGATCTTCGCAAGGTACGGCAAAGCCTAGTTCACAAATTCCATTAAATTCTAAGAGCTAATCTGAGCTCTACAACACACTGGGTCGAATACAGTCCTGTTTTCTGAAGCACTTAAAGGGGCACTACTAAAAATTTAAAATATGTGCAAACATAGACAAATAAGAAGTATGTGTTTTCCAGAGTAAAATGAGCCATAAATTACTTTTCTCCTATGTTTCTGTCACTTACAGTAGGTAGTAGAAATCTGACAGAAGCGACAGGTTTTGGACTAGTCCATCTCTTCATAGGGGATTCTCAGCAAGGCTTTAATTCTTTATAAAGATATTCCCTAAAAAGTATTTCTACAAAGATGTTGACCGGCTTCCCTGCTCGCTACACAGTTTTTTGGCAGTTGGACAGAGCAACTGCCATTCACTAAGTTCTTTTGAAAATAAATATATCCCTAAAAATCCCCTATAAAGAGATGGACTAGTCCAAAACCTGTCGCTTCTGTCAGATTTCTATTACCTACTGTAAGTGACAGCAACATAGGAGAAAAGTAATTTATGGCTCATTTTACTCTGGAAAAATGTACTTCTTATTTGTATATTTTAGTAGATATTTAAAATTTTACAGTTTTTCGCGGTAGTGCCCCTTTAAGCAGCAAAGAAACAATGAGTGACAGCTTGAGATAAGGTTTTACTGCAGGAAAGGTCAAAGGGACATTCTTTCTGTTTTGTTTTGTAGTTTGATGGACAGAGTGCGCTTTTCAAAATGCAACTATCATAAGTTTTTTCTCGCTTCAGGTTTGCTTTAAATAGAGTTTATTAGTTTACCTCCTTATGGGGTGATTAAATGATATATTGTATTGACTAATGCAAGAAATGTCCTCATACAACAAGTTACTTCATCAAGTACACCAGCGGTTCTGGATGCTTGTTTGGCTTAACAAGGGCAAAAAGGGATAATTTGCATATTCAGTGCATTGTGGGTAACCACAAATGTTCACCTATTACTGAATTATTGCAAATTTCCTTCTGTTTTAAGAAGGCAAATTACACCAAGCTTTGCTTTTTTAGTAGGAGGGCTTTTTGGTTCCATTTATCCCCATATACATTCCTAGTAGTTTGGGTCACCCTGAGCTGCTTGGTTACTCTGTTCATCAAGTATGGTAGCTAAAGAACAGTGCAGTATCTTCTGGAAAGGTAGCAAGCAGGCCTAGTAGTTTGCATGCCATGCTATCATCCTTCATGTAAAATCCATTATTATAAAACCTGCCAAATCAATCTTCTGAGCTAGCCAATTAAGGGCTCTTTTTCCATGGACAGTTGATAGGCAGTGAAATACCTCTCAAACTCTTACAACTCACTGCTGCCTGGTAACTGCTTGCTGAGCACACAGTTCAACTGCCCATGGAAAAGAGGCCTAATGGTGTTTTCTCTATTTCGATGTTTTTAGTTTATACAAAGTCTAACAATGTAAATTATTTTTGCAAACTAGTTATGTCTAATACACTAATCAAACAAAAGCAGCTATGCTGATATGGATGTTAGGTTTCCTAAATGTAAAGGAAAAAAATATATATTACAATTTAAGAAGCTACTGACAGGGTGTTTTATGTTCTTTTCTATTTGGCATGATCAATTTTTATGGTAAAATACTTTCCTGTATGTTGTCATCAAAATGCTATACAATACTCATGCAAATTGCAGTAGCTGGTGCTAAAGATAGATGACATATGTACAAAATCTATGGCTTTCTTGTGTTTGGTGAAGTGACATTTCATTCATAGACCTATTAAATTATGAATTATCAACAGAGAAGAAACAAGAAAACATCTAACTTATGAGCAAAGAGAAAATAAGGCCTATCAGGAATAGATGAATGGCTAATGTGCAATGCACTGCTTATACTAAATGCTGACTTAAATGTGACCCCACAAGAGTGGTATCATTATTATTATTATTATTATTATTATTATTATTATGCGCCAACATATTCCTATAATACAGACAGAGTAAACAGATAGATAGATGGATGGATAGATGGATGGATGGCTAGATAGATAGATAGATAGATAGATAGATAGATAGATAACCAAAATCATGTGCATACAAAAATTTGTTGTACCATAATTTGTACTTCAGATGAAAAATGATCCTTAAAGGTGGCCATACACTGGCCCGATTCCCGGCCGTTTCGACAGCAGATTCGATCCTGGGATCGAATCTGCTGCCAATCGTTCGCGGTAAACGCCGCCGACGATCCGATTTCCTCCCGAAATCGGATCGGTCCGTCGATCGCGCCGTGCGGGAAATTACCCTCGATCGCCCGCGGGTAAAGTGCGCGTCGCTAGCGGCGGCCGATCCGATGAAAAATACATTACCTGATGCGGGCTCCCGGGCGTCTTCTCCGCATCTTCTCAGCGCTGCACCCGCTCCATCCCGGCGCTTCCTGGGTCACTGCAGTGACCCAGGAAGTTCAAATAGAGGGCGCTCTATTTGAACTTCCTGGTCACGGAGTGACACAGGAAGCGCCGAGATGAAGCAAGAACAGAGCGGTGCAGCGTGGAGAAGATGCCCGGGAGCCAGCGTCAGGTAATGTATGCGCGGGGGGAGGACAGGCAGCAGGAGCAGCTGAACAGATTGTGATCGGTTTCAGGCTGAAATCGATTCACAATCTGTTTGCAGTAAAGGCAGCCATACGATCCCTATCTGATCAGATTCGATCAGATAGGGATCTGTCAGCTGGTCGATCTGATGGCACATCGACCAGTGTATGGCTGCCTTAAAAGTATCATTTCAATCTATCCTCAGAATTTGATTGTAATAGTGAAACATTAATTACCTATCTTAGGTGATTGTTTAGTATTATTATTATTGATTTACAAAGCACCAACATATTCTGTGGCCCTCTACAAAGAAAGAAAAAACATGGGGTACACAATACACACAATGGTACACACAAATATGCAAAAATACAGAATTGGTACAAAATACAGAATCAGTAATTACAAATGTATAACAAATTCAAAGACACAAAAGGTGAGAGAGCCCTGTGCTTGCGAACTTACAATCTGGGGGGTAAACAAGAGGTGGGGCATTATACAATAATCATAGCTAGAGGCAGTGGGTTTTTAGGATATCTAGTAGGAGTGAAACTTGGTGAGGTCAAAGGGGGAATGGCCTAAGGTAGAGTCTCCTCTCTGTATACACACTTATACACACGCTGATTCCTGTTTAGCCGGAAGCAGCGTGTGTATCAGCATGTAGGCAGATAGGAGAAGACCGGCGGCGAGAGAGCAGCGCTTGGAGCCAGGGAGGTATGTTGTATACAGCGCTTCCTGACTGCTCACTATGCATCTGAGGGGGGAGCACGGAGGGCGGCCCGGGAAAGGGAGGGAGAGTTCGGGCTGCCCTCCCCCCTCCATTACAGCGCCCCCCTCCCAAAAGCGCCCAGGGTGGCGGCACGCCCCGCACGGCCCTAGAAACGGGCATGAGCGATTGGGTTGGTATCTGAAAACTAGTGAGGAGATGTAGAGGGGAGAGAGATTGTGGAGGACTTTGTAGGTTATTATTATTATTTAGTATTTATATAGCATCGGCATCTTCCACAACTGTCCCTTACTCAGAGGGGCTCACAATTTAATCCCTACCATAGCCATATGTCTATGTATGTATCATGTAGTGCATGTATCGTACGTAGTCTTTGGCTAATTAAGGGGGAAGCCAATTAACTTATCTGTATGTTTTGGGGATGTGGAAGGAAACTGGAGGGCCAAGAGGAAACCATATTGCTTTTAAAACTGATGTATTCCACATAGTACTTTTGTTATCTGACAGTTTTATGAATGCTTGGTATCAGGAACAAACCCAGGAGACGTTACAACTCTCCAATCCACTAATATGAACACTATTAGACTAATTACACAAAGAAAGGTCACTAAAAAATTAATTATATTAATTAATAATTTTTCAATAAACAATAAAAAATACAGTGCTAGCAAGTGGAATTTCAGGAATTTTAAAAAATATCTAATTTATTCAAACAGTCCTTAACATCCCAGCCCTGGTGTGCTAAAATAAAAAATATTTTTAAATATCTTAATTGTTGTTTATCATTTTATTCAAAACGATGGATGTTGATGTTGCATCTCAGATTCTTCCCTTCAATTTGTATGCACACATTAGTATAAGGGCCCTTTCACACTAGGGTGGTGCGATGCATCAAATTGATGCACTGCTACCGCTATCCAGTGCAAACCTACGGGGTAGTTTACATTAACTGCATTCCGGTCCGCCGGAAGTCCTCGATCTGACACTGATACAAAACTACATTACCAGGAACAGAAGTCATGTTAGTCTATGGAGACACGGGGATTTTTAAAAACGCTCTGATGCGACGTCAAGGCGTGCATGCGCGGAAGTATATTTTTACAATACGCTTCTGTGCACTTCGGCATACCCCGAAGCAGGAAGTGACCACAAGCACATGTCATTTACTGCTTGGCCAGATGCAGAATACCGCATAGTAATGCGTTATTACCCAAAGGCCTGTTTTTGGCAGGGCAGCGGGCGCGCCGCACTGCCCCTCCGGTTTGCAGTGTGAAACCGGCTTAAGAACTGACTCCAATAATTTATGTATGGTAGCTTTAAAATGTTACGGCTTTATAAATGAAGACTGGACTGTCAGAATGAAGACCGCTTGAGCTACGCACAGAAGCAGCTTGTAGCTACTATCAGTCAATACAAGTTTCTTGATTGCCACTGCGGGTCTAATGATGGAAGCGAATGTTACAGCAGGAGTAGGAACAGATGGCTAAGCATTATAAATATAGTCACCACATCATTCATTCAGCCCGTGTTCTGTAATCAACTGTGGGGCATTATATATCTATCCATTTGTGCACAACGTAATGGTTTATGGCTGTTTTCCACAAACTATGGCTACTTTGCGGGTAAATGTGCCCTTTTATTGGAGTAGAATGAAGCGATAAAAGCAAAAACACTTTCCCTAGTTAGCTGCCAAAACGAACGTCCGTCTCCGTAAATTAATTCAGCCAATTAATATTACAAGACAACATTAGACTTCAATTAACGAATTAGATCGAGGTTCTCAAAGTTCCACAATACAATATTTTCCTGACCAAAGAAAACATTTGTGATGTCTCAATGGAACGCGAGATGTTTCAAGTTACAAAACTAACCCACACAAATCATTAAAAAGCTTTGAAATGCTGCCTAACCATCTGGTAAATAGTGCTCAGGGACTGAATGTAGCTGTCCTTGGGGACACATAACAGTTATTACCGCAGCTTTCATAATTGTACATCTTTTTTATTGAAACATATTATCTTCCGGGACACCTTGCTCACTAAAATGTGCAAATAATTTACAAAGGAAGAAAACCTGAATGCATTTAGGTACATTTAATCACGCTGAAAAACAGCGCCGTTATAATCGCTTGCTTGTTTTCTAAATGTGCCACACAGCGTAGAACTCTTCTTCATTGGTATTCTTTGACTGCTAGATTAAATTCCTTTTTATCTGCAGTGATCTGTGTAGCTTTCGGTGTTTACCACGATAGAGTCCTCAATTTTATAGTAATGGGATGTTGTAATGGTTGCACATAATGTTCTAAGCTATTCTCACTAAATATGTGATGTTCTCAACGTAACCTTTGAGAGCTGCACCGTGATTTTAGAGCACTCTGCAACACAAGCAAGGAGAAAAGATAAAACACTTATATGTAGAGCACAGGAAGAATTTAAGATGTTAGCATAGCAGAAAGAAGGTGTTTAATGGACAGGTCAAATTACATAGTCTGTTCTTATTTCACTAAGTATGGGCTATTATTAATGTATCTACACTGAATTGTAGGTGCCTTTCCATCTCAAATCATTAATGTAGCAACTGATTTGCACTGAACTTTGTCTTTGTAACCTATGTTAGCATTCGTGTCATATAATTTGCTATGATTGTAGGGAGCGTACCAACAGGTGGGCAGCCCTTGTGACCACAGGGGGGTCTAGAGCTTTAAGGTCTGGAAGGCTGTCAGATCAGGTAATTTTGTTGCTATACTTGTTATGGGTGGAAGGATTACGATTGTCACACTTATTTTATGACCCTTACAAGGGCTGTGAGGGTCACCAGGGTAGGCAAGGGAAAGGGTGAAAACATTGGTGGCCCCATCAATGATTTGTAGTTATGCCACAGGGTCAAAAAGGCACACAGTTAAAAGTGATCTCTTTCTGTAGAGTGTATGCCAACTGACAACTGATCGGAAAGGAGAGTTGTGGAACAAACTGCACTGACCACTGACATATACTGCAACACAGCCTGAGTTGTAAGTTAACCATCTGTTGTTGTGGTGGTGTGTGTGTGTGGGGGGGGGAGGGGGGTGTTGGGCACAACTAGCAAGTCTCCTGTAGCAGTATTGTTTAGGGCCTTTTCCCACAAGCTAACATGTGCGTGAACCGAACTAGTATTTTGAAGCTCCAAGAAGTGTTGCATGTCTCCAACTGCTACAAAACATGTCTGGCACTGTGAGTAAATCTTGGCATGGTTTGCATGTAGTGGTCGGAGGTGCTTGGCACTGCCAGGAGCTTCAAAATGCTGCAGCTAAGTTCTGCAGCTGTGGTCTCTCCCTGGGGAAGATGGCAAATCCCATATAAATGGGGGGGCCAGATGAGCAGCTGCCCCAGGTAAGAAATGCCAAATCACCCAAACCCATCCCACCAACGGCGATGAGGTGGGTTTGATCAAAAACATAAAATTGCCAATGCTTCGTGCTTGCTTCTGAACATGTTTACCTTTATTTCAATTTATATTTGTCTAAACAAACAAACACAGAACATTTATATTGCGCTTTTCTCCTGGCGGACTCAAAGTGCCAGAGCTGCAGCCACTAGGACGTGCTCTACAGGCAGTAGCAGTGTTAGGGAGACTGGCCCAAGGTCTCCTACTGAATAGGTGCTGGCTTACTGAACAAGCAGAGCCGAGATTCGAACCCAGGTCTCCTGTGTCAGAAGCAGAGCCCTTAACCACTACACTGTATATTCAGCCGCTGTATATTCTGTGTACATGTAATGCTATACTAATACAGAAAATAAATACATGAAATAATGTTTAGTGTTTACTTCTGTTTTAAGTATGGATCGACTTAAAGAGGAACCTTTAACCAGGATTGAAGAACATTCCAATCAGTAGCTGATACCCCCTTTGCCTTGAGAAATCTTTAACTTTTTATCTGTATGGCTGGTATTATGGTGAAACCCCTCCCACACGGTGATGTCAGGACCATGATCCTGACAGTTTGCTGTGTAACCTCGTTGCATTGTGGGAAATAACGGCTGTTTCCAACTGCCAAACAAGCCCAATCTCCCTCTGCAGAATGTTTACTGTGTGTTCTATGCACAGAGATCACCTGGTAGGACTAAAGACGTCGCCACCTATGATACATTTCAGAATGAAGGAGAGGAAAGATTATATAATGGGCAAACATTGACTATATAATCTATAAATTAATTTTGTAAAAAAAAAAAAAGCAATTTTATTAATTATGTTATTTTCACTACTGTTCCTCTTTAAAGCCAAAGGGTCTATTAAAATCTACATTCAGCTAAAGAAAAGCCTGCGGTGTCATATACAGTGAGGACCGTGAGCTCAACAGACAGATGTAGCAAGATTGGCATCTAACTGATTAAGCACCTGTCTCAGGACGAGCCGTCAATCATGCCATTCATCGCTAACCTTGATGCTCTTTCATTGTCACACTATGAAGGGTGGGGGGAGGGGGGCGGGAGAGAACTCCACCATCGAGTGTGTCCTCAGCAGATCTGAATCTCAGTTTTCATTTGCAAAAGCATCTTTCTCCATCTACATTATGTATTTGTGACATTACAGCATTCGGCAAGGTCCTGGCTTTGCATGCATAGATTTTGTCTTCAGATGCTGTTTGCAGTCTGTGTACACATACAAATTAAATAAGGTGTCTCAAAGACAAACCTGAATGACTTTAAAGCAAATCTGACAGCTACACTGATGTGAGGGAAACTCTTGCTGTCTGTACAAAGTCAAATTACCAGCCGAGTAGTCACTGAAACAAACAATTAGATAGGGATGGAAACTTTACCTCACGGTGCAGCACGTAGCTGGTTAACGTTTAAAGCTATGTACATCCTCTAGAGATTTTTGTCACTCTAGGCATTGTGGTTGTGATCATCTCGGGTGCAATGTCAGTGTCCCACAATGTTAAAAGCATTAGTGATCAGCTGGGTCATGCCCACAATGAACAGTCAGGCTTGGAACACACTAGGCGGAGCTTGAAAGCTTGCATTTTGCTGCATATGCGTTTGGGCATTTTTTGTCCAAATGACGTACATTTTAAGGGCGTTTTGAGTTCGTATGCATTTCGCGCATGCTTTTTGCCTGCATGTTTACTGCGTTTGCGTTTTGCACATATGAATCGTAATTGTGTTTTTGTGCGTTTTGTATGCGTTTCTGATATGCATTCTTTGCAAATTTTTGGGAATGTGGCCAGTATAGAAGCATGCTATTGCATCATTCTTGCATGACTTCATCAGGAAGTCAACAGGAAGTGGAAATACATCATTAAACTTGATTTTGAAAAAAACACATGAAAAAACACATTAAAAACGCAATGGACGCTATACCTCTGCATCACCATTGACATACATTATGTGTGATTTAGATGTGTTTTAGAAAAATATGTAGCAAGTTCTGCGTTTCAAAAAATGCACATTGCAGAACAAGAACAAATGCATTTTTTCATGAGGCCAGGAGCGTTGCAATAAGGGTTGCAGAGGTTGCGACCGCATCAGGACCCTTGGGCTAGAGGTGCCCCGAAGGACCCTCCCTCAACTACAATATTAGCTCTCTATTGGTCCTGTGCTCATAATAATCACTTCTATAGATACTATAGATGGTTAATTTGCATATATTCAGCAGTGGTGCTCTGGGAGACATCTCAAGCTCACTCCAACCTGAATTATTGCAAATTCTTTCTGTTTTAGGAAAGCAAACTTTTGCTTTTCTTAACATCTTAGTAAGGGGGCTTTTAGGACCATTGTAGTCCCTTACACACTCCAATGAGTTCTGGGTCACCACGAGCTTGCTGGTTAGTCTGTACCTCTCGGATTTACAAGCCCTACTCCACAGAGCCAAATTAACCCATGCTATGCACTGATGAGGATCAAACAATCCGAAACAGTCTTTTTTTTCTTTTTCTGCCTGAAAGAGTTAACCATTCAGGTATGCAATTAACAGTTCCAGTAGAGATCTAGTCAGACTATAGCGTAACCTTCACTAATAAGGAATTCCAGTCATAAAACTCTTTCTGGGAGGAGAGAGAACAACTTCTGAGTGCAGAGGGGATGGATAGAAAAGGTTAATAGTTCATATATTTTAACTCTGGGACACAGAAAGACTGCGTCATTGAGCAGAAACAATAAAGCAATCTAATTTTTAAGAATGTAAACATACATTTTTTTTGCAATATCTACAAAAAAGTAATTTTTAGGAGTAGGCGGATAGATACAATTACAGTATTTATCTCATCAGCTTATTTTTTAATTTACCCATCCATTCACTTTAACCAATGTGAATTCTGCCTCACACATATATCCAAAGGCCCATACACACGTCGGATTTTAGCGAACGACCCGTCGTTTGAACGTTCCGTCGTTCGGACGTTTTCGCGTCAAATCCGACGTGTGTACAGACTATCGTTCGGGTGATAAGACTGGTTACCAGCGATCCGCCCGGCGGATCGTTGGTAACCAGTCTTATCACCCGAACGATAGTCTGTACACACGTCGGATTTGACGCGAAAACGTCCGAACGACGGAACATTCAAACGACGGGTCGTTCGCTAAAATCCGACGTGTGTATGGGCCTTTAGTGTGTTGAGGATCTATGTTGCCCCAATAGGTTCTTAGAAGTGTGGTATACAGCAATACTGTTTTGCATTGTTGGGATATGTTAGATTACTGCTATAGCTGGATTTCAACATACTTTTGAAATGGCTGTATCGGGAAGGTGGCAGCCCCAGGGCCAGCTAACGCCGAAAGGTGTCAAGTCCTGGGGTGGGGTTTTAGCAGGGGATCGTGCGCGCATCCCTGTTGAGTGACGGAGCAGAGCTCTGTGATCAGCCTGCCAAGGCGCGATCTTGGCTTGCAGGCTGTTAAACGTAACAAAAAATAGAAAACCTGCTTGTTTACATTTGTACAGCGCTGCGATCTAGCACAGCACTGTACAGGGGACAATTAGCTGTCCCTCCGAGTGTTTTTCCAAGCTGTCCCTCTCATAGACTGATGCCTAGGAAAAAACATCAGATCGCCGGGATCTGACAAATGGGGGGGGGGGGGGGAGCGAGGATGAACTAGCATTTTTTATTTAAAAAATGCTCATTTTATACAATAAAGAAAAAACTAATGAACACAGCAGCGATCAGAGCCCGCCAACAGAAATCTCTGTTGGTGTGCAGAAAAGGGGGGGGGGGGGAATCAATTGTGTGATGAGTTGTACAGCTCTGCAGCGAGCCCTTAAATCTGAAGTGGCTTGAATTGTAAAAAATAGCCTGGTCACCAGGGCGGTGTAAGCCTGTGGTCCCCAAGTGGTTAACAAGGTGAAAAACTGTGATTTCCCTAAATATTTTTAGGATATAACTATGAATGCATATACATGAACTCACTATAAATCCACTTTAATAGTGTCTCCTGTCAGCACCACCCTTACAATGAGGGGGTTGCCAGGGG
This sequence comes from Hyperolius riggenbachi, assembly GCF_040937935.1. NCBI lineage: Eukaryota > Metazoa > Chordata > Amphibia > Anura > Hyperoliidae > Hyperolius > Hyperolius riggenbachi. The sequence goes on from NC_090650.1 coordinate 111,773,184, forward strand.
TAGTGTTGCACATGTTGGTAGAGTGACTTCCGGGGCAAATCTCATTTGTGATCACAATGTTAAGTGGAAAAGGGTCTAGAGATGTTTATTTAGACTTAGTTCAGATGGACAGCTGACAGCTACTCCCATCCAGTGCAAGATGTTCACAGGCTGCTGGAGGTTGTACAGTGGTTACATAGTGCCGTACCCAATTCTGTAAAATCGAAGTGGATGACATCAACTTTGAAGTTCATGGTTAATTTACAGTTTATTGCCACATGACATCCACCAATCTCAAAAACAGTAAAAATAACTCGTAACTTTTAGGGCCTGAGACCACTAACGCCTTTGTGTCTGCTTCTGTCTGCTTTTCAGCATCTGTAGCATTGATGTGTTGCTGAAAGGCAGACAAAAGCAGATACAATTGCATTAGTGGGCTCAGACCCTTAGTGTAGTTAGCAGGAGTCCTATGGCAGAAGGTGATCCACCTCACCCCAATCGACACAGCAAATGCAAAAAACAAAGCTAGATCTCAACCATCTGGCATTATCCCATTTATTAGCAATAAAGCACAAAAGACCAGCACAACATTTTGAGCAGTGGCGGCGCTACACTGGGGCTTACCCAGGCTTAAGCCCCAGCTGACAAGCTGTCAGCCCCTGCAAAAGCCCCCCCTCTGCAGGGTTGCCAAGCAGCAGGAGGGGTGGAAGCGGAGAGAAGAGGAAGCCGTGTGGACGGCGGCGGAGAAGGGGGCCGTCTCCCCCCCTTCCCTCACCCTGGGGCTCCCACTCTCTGCCTCGCTCCCCCCTCAGATATCAGCGGCTGGCGTCAGAAATCTCACTCTCTTCCCAGCGCGGCTGATCTGTGCGCCGCTCTGGTCTACTCTAGACCAGAGTAGCAGCGCACAGATCGATCTCTCTCTCTCCCGCGCTGGGAAGAGAGGAAGTCTTCTGACGCCAGCCGCTGATTTCTGAGGGGGGAGTGCCTCAGATATCAGAGAGTAGGAGCCCCAAGGTGAGGGAAGGGGGGGAGACAGCCCCCTTCTCCGCCGCTGTCCACACGGCTTCCTCTTCTCTCCACTTCCACCCCTCCTGGGGACACCTATACACCTGGTTATTGGTAAGTCCTACCTACCTATACTGGGGACAACTACCTGGCTACATATACTGGGCACATATACCCCTGGCTACATATACTGGGCACATATACCTTTGGCTACATATACTGGGCACATATACCTCTGGCTACATATACTGGGCACATATACCCCTGGCTACATATACTGGGCACATATACCCCTGGCTGCATATACTGGACACATATACCCCTGGCTACATATACTGGCACATATACCCCTGCCTACATATACTGGGCACATATATCCCTGGCTACATATACTGGGCACATATACCTTTGGCTACATATACTGGGCACATACACCCCTGCCTACATATACTGAGCACATATATCCCTAGCTACATATACTGGGCACATATACCCCTGGCTACATATACTGGGCACATATACCCCTGGCTACATATACTGGGCACATATACCCCTGGCTACATATACTGGGCACATATACCCCTGGCTACATATACTGGGCACATATACCCCTGGCTACATATACTGGGCACATATATCCCTGGCTACATATACTGAGCACATATACCTTTGGCTACATATACTGGGCACATATACCTCTGGCTACATATACTGGGCACATATACCCCTGGCTACATATACTGGGCACATATACCCCTGGCTACATATACTGGGCACATATACCCCTGGCTACATATACTGGGCACATATATCCCTGGCTACATATACTGAGCACATATACCCCTGGCTACATATACTTCGCACATATATCCCTGGCTACATATACTGGAGACATATACCCCTGGCTACATATACTGGGCACACATACCCCTGGCTACATACACTGGAGACATATACCTCTGACTACATACACTGGGCACATATACCCCTGGCTACATATACTGGGCACATATACCCCTGGCTACATATACTGGGTACATATACCCCTGGCTACATATACTGAACACATATACCCCTGGCTACATATACTGGGACATATACCCCTGGCTATATATACTGGGCACATATACCCCTGGGGACAACTATACACATGGCTACATATACTGGGCACATATACCCCTGCCTACATATACTGGGACATATACCCCTGGTTACATATACTGGGCACATATACCCCTGGCTACATATACTGGGCACATATACCCCTGGCTACATATACTGGGACATATACCCCTGGCTACATATACTGGGCACACATACCCCTGGCTACATATACTGGGGACATCTATATCATTACATGCATTTACTGGTGAAAGGCTGTCTGTCATTATGTGCATTAACTGGTGAAACACTGTCTCTCATTACATGCATTTTGTGGTGAAACGCTGTCTTTCATTACGTGCATTTACTGGTGAAAGGCTGTCTCTTATGTGCATTTAGTGGGGAAAGACTGTCTCTCATTACGTGCATTTACTGGTTAAAGGCTGTCTCTTATGTGCATTTAGTGGTGAAACGCTGTCTCTCATTACATGCATTTACTGGTGAAAGGCTGTCTCTCATTACATGCATTTACTGGTGAAAGAGTGTCTCTCATTACATGCTTTCACTGGGGAAACGCTGTCTGTCATTATGTGCATTAACTGGTGAAACACTGTCTCTCATTACGTGCATTTACTGGTAAAAGGCTGTCTCTTATGGGCATTTAGTGGTGAAAGGCTGTCTCTCATTACGTGTATTTACTGGTTAAAGGCTGTCTCTTATGTGCATTTAGTGGTGAAACAATGTCTCTCATTTCGTACATTTACTGGTGAAAAGCTGTCTCTTATGTGCATTTACTGGTGAAAGGCTGTCTCTCATTACATGCATTTACTAGGGAAATGATGTCTCTTATGTGCATTTAGTGGGGAAACGCTGTCTCTCATTATGTGCATTTACTGGTGAAAGGCTGTCACTTATGTGCATTTAGTGGGAAAACGCTATCTCTCATTATGGGCATTTACTGGTGAAAGGCTGTCTCTTAGGTGCATTTAGTGGGGAAACGCTGTCTCTCATTATGTGCATTTACTGGTGAAACACTGTCTCTCATTGCATGCATTTACTGGTGAAAGAGTGTCTCTCATTACATGCTTTTACTGTGGAAACGCTGTCTGTCATTATGTGCATTAACTGGTGAAACACTGTCTCTCATTACATGTATTTACTGGTAAAAGGCTGTCTCTCATTACGTGCATTTACTGGTTGAAGGCTGTCTCTTATGTGCATTTAGTGGTGAAACGATGTCTCTCATTTCGTACATTTACTGGTGAAAAGCTGTCTCTTATGTGCATTTACTGGTGAAAGGCTGTCTCTCATTACATGCATTTACTAGGGAAAGGCTGTCTCTTATGTGCATTTAGTGGGGAAACGCTGTCTCTCATTATGTGCATTTACTGGTGAAAGGCTGTCTCTTATGTACATTTAGTGGGGAAACGCTGTCTCTCATTATGTGCATTTACTGGTGAAAGGCTATCTCTTATGTGCATTTAGTGGGGAAACGCTGTCTCTCATTATATGCATTTACTGGCGAAAGGCTGTCTCTTATGTGCATTTAGTGGGGAAACGCTGTCTCTCATTATGTGCATTTACTGGTGAAACACTGTCTTTCATTACATGCATTTACTATTGAAAGGCTGTCTCTCATTACATGCATTTACTGGTGAAAGGCTGTCTGTCATTGCGTGCATTTATTATTGAAAGGCTGTCTGTCATTACGTGCATTCACTTCATTTTTTTTATCTAACTACATTAGCTGGTACAACTACATTACAGTTAGCCCCGCCCACATGATGTCATGACCACGCCTACTCCTGTCACCTCCCCCCCCTTGAGCCCCGCCAGGCAGCCATTGTTCCCCTTTTAAACCCCCCAAAATTCTGAAGCTGGAGCCGCCGCTGATTTTGAGGTGTTCCTCAGGAAGAAGAACACCCAAAAACATTGTGTAGGTCTGTTGTGCTGTTCTGACAGAAAATTGGATAATCCCAAAAGGTTGAGCCTCAGCTTATCTTCATTTGCTGTATCCACCAACATCAGCCATTTCTATGGAAGGCTCCTCTAAGTTGCATGTGTGTCAATCAAGTGGTGGTCCATCATGCATTGCTGGGTGGCTAAACTGCACAGAAACAACGTGTTTATCTGAACTAGCCCTTTGAGTCAGTTCCATTCTTTTGTTTCTTGGACATTATGCTTAAGCAGAAACAAAAAAATAAAACCGGGTACTTCAGTTCTGGAATGTTGCACAAAAACTTTTTATTGGGTTTATGGGCTTGAGTCCAGGAAGGCAGTGCATTTTTATTGCTGGTGACCACCATTATTGTCAGCACATGGGTTGATGCGGACAATTGGATAAGCAATTGGCATATTAGATGCTTAAATCTCTTGGCATTGTAAGTGTCCGTGTCTGCTTCTTCCCATGTGCGGATTTGACGTGGTTACAATTTGTCACAATTGGCGCTCTGTTCGGTGTACAGTCGTCTGAGATTTCCTGAGGAGACATTTTGGGGAAAGTCCCCGTATAACGATAATTGTGCATTATAAGTGTGTGCAATATGTATAAATTTTAATAGGTTCAATTGTGATTGATTCATGTGAATTGAGTATCAAACGGTATTAAATATCAGGTGGTTGAACAGCATATACTGGAAGTAGTTTGTTTTGTTTTGTATGTTCATTAGACCAGTGCGTGTACCCACCTGTATTGCACACTTTAACATGTACACTTATGTGGAGTTGGTTTAGGCAGTGCATACATAGTTGTGTGTGACAGCTCTATGTAACTTACGTGACCCGGCTGCCTTATCATATCTCTAAACCACAAGCTGCAATTATTTTTATTGGATTATTGATTCTGATAAGTAAAAAACTGATTCTGATGCTGCTTGCAAAGCTCATAGCATAGAGACTACAGTTATTGTTTCAATACAAGTAGTGGTTGCACAACACTATTTTTAATAATCTAAACATCATCAGTGAATTACAGCAAAAGTGGACTGTGTGATTTTGTTTGATTTTTTTTAGTTTTTCTTATAAAAAAAACAGTCTTATTTCTACATTATATTTTCATGCACAGTTTCGTCTTTTCAGATATTGACGTAAGTCATAAGCTTTCTTTACATACTATTTGCCGTTTGGATTGTATAATAAATAAAAACGTCATTGTTCTATGTATTCTTGAGTAGAGAACAAAGACACTGACACAAAGCCTGAAATGCGGTAGTTTCTTTTCACGCGCTGTACAGAAAAGCAATATCTTTCAACTCCTACTGCTGGAGAACTTGCTATTTGCAGGAACACCACTTAACCAATATAATGGAATGAAACAAAGATGCACTGCTTTGTGCTCTCTGCAGAACAGTTACAATTGTTGCAAATTAAATGTTAGCCCGACAGAAACAAATATGCTTCTACATCGACAAATAAATAATGGCACATAAACACAATATTTGTTGCTGAATGTACAGCACAACAGATACAAATTTTCTTCTATCATCGACAGCATAATGTATGTGTACAAATTTAAAAATGTAATGCTGCGACATTTACATAAAAGGTCATTGTGCTGATGTTGACTGTAGCTGAGAGGTAATACATTCAAGACCTTGATCTTAATCTAGTGAAAATATGGCTTTGCAGGCAGTTTTGTTTTTCTTGTGGTATGGCTTAGCTCGAGCTGGTAGTGTGTAATTCGTGCTGTGTAATATGCTAGAAAGCTGGACGCATATTATTATTATTTAGTATTTATATAGCGCTGACATCTTTCGCAGCATTGTATAGAATATATTGTCTTGTCACCAACTGTCCCTCAGAGGAGCTCACAATCTAATTCCTACTGTAGTCATATGTCTATGTATAGATTGTGTAGTGTATGCATCATAGTCTAGGGCCAATTTAGGGGGAAGCCAGTTAATTTATCTGTATGTTTTAGGGATGTGGGAGGAAATGTGAGTGCCCAGAAGAAACCCACCCAGACACAGCGAGCATACAAACTCCAAGCAGATAGTGCCATTGCTGTGATACAAACTGCGGACCCAGCACTGAAGGAATAAAATGCTTTCAATGACAAAATGATCCTTATGTGCTATGGAACACTGGCCAAAGACAACTCTCAAGCCTTTTATCCTTCATTCCTGCAGACTCAGCTGGGTAGCGTACTGGCTAAGGCTGTTATCTTTGACGCAGGGTTTGAGTCTTTGACCAGAGTTTGCATCCCAGCTAAATCCAGTATTTAAACAGTAAGGAGTCTTTGGGCAAGGCTCACTAATGATCATGGTCACCTGTGGAGCACGCCCTAAGTGGCTGGAACCACTGGCTAAGGCTGTTATCTTTGACACAGGGTTTGAGTCTTTGACCAGAGTTTGCATCCCAGCTCAATCCAGTATTTAAACAGTAAGGAGTCTTTGGGCAAGGCTCACTAATGATCATGGTCACCTGTGGAGCACGCCCTAAGTGGCTGGAACCCTGAAATGCTTTGAGCCTATCAGGAGCAAATCACAATATAAATCACATGTGTCTTGTCTTCCTGTTTGTCAAACAGTGGAATTCTGTTTTTCAGGAGGGCGTGATGGGAGCAGCAGGTGTCAATACAGGTCTAGGTCTAATTAGATAGTTCACACAGCAACGGGGTGATGAATGGTGCAAGTTGTTAATGTTAACCATAGATTCAAAACTTTAGCCTGCAGATGACAAGCACCTGTGGGCAGCCTATTATCAGCAGATTAATCAACAAGTGTTTTAGCACAGTGACCATTGAATGTAGGACTATTGGCCAAGTTCCAGCTGACTAATGTTAGACAGTGGTGGGCTGTAAGTGGTGCTCTTTTGATGCTTTCCAGAAAGGATCTACATTAGATTGAGTTTTCATTTGGGAATGGTCATTCATCAGGCACTATGAACAATTGTTGTCTCTTGTCTTATACCGTAGCTCTAGGGTCCTGGATTGGAATTTCACTAAGAGTCTATTAGTTTCATATATGAAACTGCTAGGGCTTGCAACATAGACTTTTACTAGAGTGGGGTGCTACAGACACAGGCACCTGAGTGATGGGTCTTATTACAATCTCTAGTGTGTTGTACCTTCCGTCTGGAAGCCAGTGGTAACCGATGACCTAGGACACATATTTCCTTGAAATGACACAGACGTGCTGGTTCAGATTCAGATATCCTTCGTTGCCCACCAGTTTCCTAGCTTTAGTAATATCAGAAGTGGAAGTTAAAGGCTTGTTGATAATAGAGAAAGTATGAAAGTATGTGACTGTTATTTTGTAGGAGTACCATTCCTACATGATCCGGTTCATTGTACCTGCACCTCCTTGGCTTTCCCCAGGTGCTCTGTTCTCATTTGACATCCCACAAATGTATGGGTGTATTAACAGGTTTTTTTTGTTGTTTTTGTATTTTTATTGTTCAAATTATCCTGTTGGGTGTATGAAGGTTATGGAGCTATTAGACTGTGAGCTGCTTTGGAAACACGAACAGAATGAAATATTACTACAGTATGTACTCTGTAAAGTGCTGCATCATAAGTCAGCACTATATATAAATATGGGAAATAAATGGTTGACCTTCAAGAAGGAACCATGCCAGCTAGGCATCTTCAATGCATCGGAAGTGACAAGGTCAAAATCAAGATTCATGGAAGGGGTTATTGCCAAAACACAGAGCAGAAGCAAGATCAGAGGTAATAGCAAGGTTACGGCAGGCACAACTCAAATGGAATCAGGACAAACAGGGTCAGCAATTACGTCTATCCAAAAAAAGCAACATAATTTTCCAAACAAGCTAAGTGCTAAAATCAACAAAATTGTGGACTCTGCTGCCCATATGGAAAAGCTTGGATCCGTGAGGAAAGTGACACACAACAGAAATGGTGTGAACTCAGCCAGCCCCTCAAGCTGACAGCTCAAAGGAAGTACCTGGATGCAGAAGTGGTATAAGACTGCATAAATAAGGTGCAAAGGTGGAAGCAGGGAATAAGAAACAAACAAAAAGTTGCACACAAACCAACGAATGTACCAGGAGTATATGTACAGCGATCAGTCCCTGGCACCTGAACACACCACCAGAGGACACTCACTCTCTGGATGACTGCCAGTCACATAGGTTTCATTTCTAAGTATTTCATTGGGCCTGATGCACGGGCTGCTGTAGTACTTTCAAGTACTGTCGGGCTGCTACTAGCTTTCTTGCAACTTCATTAAATGTATGCTTTACTTTTCTTTTATCACATATTTATATTTTAAAGAACCCCCCCATAAGGGGTGCTTGAATGAAATGAGGCATGATGAGATAAATATGTGACCATATAATACCAATCCTATATAGAACTCGCCTCTGTTAGCATTTTCCTTTCTTTTCTTTTTTTTTTCATTGCAAGGTATGATAAACCAGTGCTTTTATCTGTGCAGTAGATCTGTGGATTCTGGTAATAAAGATTACTATCAGAGAGCGATCTGTGGGTCCCCTTATATCACAGGTGCTACCTTTATAGAACAGTGCTGGATATGGAGACAAAAAGGAGAAAAGGTGCACACTGTGATACTAGTAGGTGAGGGGCGGCTCTAGGCCCTATAGGAAAGGTCTCACCTGGATGTCGAGGCTGGAGAAACCTATATAAGTTTGCCAGCTGTCATGCTTGTGTCCCTCTTATGCTGGGGACCTGGCTTGCCTGGATATTCTCATGGCCTTGGATGGTGATCCGTTCAGGATTCCACTGTGGTTATTTGGAACATGCTGCGGTGGGCGTGTAAACGTTTTTCTGTGCTCGGCCGGCACGAGCCTTATATGCAGAGGTTATGTTTTAAAGATTTCAAACACAGCCTTTGCTTATCACAACACTGCCTTGCTTTTCTAGCTCTTTTTATCTCCTACTAGACTCATAGCCGCAGAATCGGGCTTGTACCGGCCGAACGCAGAAAAACGTTTACACTCCCACAGCACTGTGTTCCAAATAACCACCGTGGAATCCCGACCGGATCACCATCCAAGGCCGTGAGGATATCTAGGCAAGCCAGGTACCCGGCATAAAAGGGACACAAGCGTGACAGCTGGCAAACCTATATAGGTTTCTCCAGCCTCGACATCCAGAAGAGACTTTTCCTATAGGGCCTACAGCCCTCACCTACTAAAATCACAGTGTGCGCTTTTTCTCATTTTGTCTCCTTATCTGTGCAGTAAGAGCATGCAGACTCAAGCAGGATAGTGATAAAAACTTCAATAAGTTAACATTTCTCTTTGTGGACGTTAAAATGACACTGAAACAGTCCAGAAAAGAAAAGTTGCATCCAGCTTTTCTAGTCCTCCCTCCATCCTGATGTTTCACTGCTGTCCCCCACTGAAGTTATTTGACCTGCACATCCTGAGTACTATAGAAGACAAGCGGATCCCTATTGCGCACATGCAACTCCGGGCTTGCCCAGCACGAATATGAGGGTCTTTGAAAGCACTCAGGGACATAAGTACTTCTAAAGCCTGCCAAAGAGTACTAAAATTGCGTAAATGCAATGGGGGACATGGGTGAAACACAAGGAATGAGAAGGCTCTATGGGATATAGAACTTTCCCTCTACATAGGTAAGTATGTAATCTGAAGCGAGTCTCCTCAGCAAGAATGTAAGTATGGTGTTAAACATGGCTCAGACTTCAAACTAAGATTTTTAGCCGTTAAAGGATACATCCAGGGAATAGGTGGTATGAAAACGCATATCTAGTGCTGTAAGTCCTGTCCAGCAGTGCTGGATCGCGTCTTCCTTTTCCCAAGCTCCTGGAAACCTCCTTTCTACTGCCCATGTGCGTAAAGACTGAGGATTCAAACTGTGCATGCACGAAAGTGTAATACTTCCGATTCATAGGACCCGGCCGCTGAGGTCAGGGCTCACAACGGACAAAATACTGGACATACAAAGCATTTTGGGGGAAAAGGAAGATGCTATCCAGCATTCCTGACGGAAATTACAGTACTAGGTATGTGTTTTCCTACCACCTATTCCCCAGATGTGTCCTTTAACCCAAACTTAAAGTATGGAACTCCAGGAAAGTGTTATTTAGGATTATTTCTACAGATACAATTACTAAACTAAAAGTTTCTTTTTACTTTAGGTTTACTGTGAACTCCATTCCCGAAACAAAAATATCATGTATACAATATCTTTGTGATAACAGGTCCCAGATGATAGACTGAGAGGAATGTTTACTTTGTTTTTACTTTTGTTTTATTCCCGATAACCAATCAGGTTCAATAGAATACAAAAAGACAGAAATTTTGACAGAAATCTGATTCAGTACTTAAAATGAAAACACCAAAGTGAAAACTTTTCTTGTTATCTATCATCTATTCTGGATGGTTTCATTGCTTTTTTTTCATCTGGTCTACCTGAAAATGATTAAAAATTTATAATAGTTCAGCTCTAGCTAAAATTCACACTGTTCTTGTCTACCTGTAACCTTTACAATTGATTTCAAGAGCCTTTTATTAATTTTTAAACAACTTCATGGTCTTGATTTTTTTGTGTTACGAGATACGATATTAGACATGTTCCACCCCCATTTCTTAGATCATCAAGCAGTAACTAGCTGGTTATATATCTTTCATGTGAAAGATCAGCCTATATCCTCTGACTTTCCTCACTCTCTTGGGAGGCTGCAAGTTTGGGGAATCGTCAAACAAAATGAGCATGGAGACATAAAATGTAGCAGTGCAAACAAGAGAATGTCTACTCTCTGCCATCAGGAATGGCAGCTAGTCATATAAACAGGCAGTAAGTAAGTTGTGATAAGCCAATTAATCTTCAGGTACCAGCATCCTTAGAAATAACTGCTGAATACTAAATGGCTCTATACAAATGTGTGATAGCTAGGGCTAAGGAGTCGGTACAAAAATCATTTGACTCTGACTCCTATTCCTCAGTTTATAAAACCACCGACTCTGGCTCCAGGTACTCAAAATTGCTCCGACTCCTTGACTCTGACTTCACAGTCCTTGCAGAGTTATGTAGTCGGTACAAAAATCATCCGACTCCAACTCCGAATCCGACTCCTCAGTATATGAAACTGCAACTCCAGGTACCCAAAAATTGCTCCGACTCAGACTCCTCGACTTCAACTCCACAACCCTGGAGATAGCAGTCTGTTTAAAGAGAAACTCCAGTGAAAATAATGTAATATAAAAAGTGCTTCATTTTTACAATAATTATGTATAAATGATTTAGTCAGTGTTTGCCCATTGTAAAATCTTTTAAATCCCTGATTAACATTCTGACATTTATCACATGGTGACATTTTTACTGTTGGCAGGTGGTGTAGCTGCTGCATGCTGTTTTGGCAGTTGTAAACAGCTGGAAACAGCTATTTCCCACAATGCAACAAGGTTCACAGACAGGAAACTGCCAGAAGTACCATGGTACTCAGAGCTTCTTGTGGGAGGGATTTCACTACAATATCAGTCATACAGCACCCCCTGATGATCTGTTTGTGAAAAGGAATAGATTTCTCATGTAAAAGGGGGTATCAGCTACTGATTGGGATAAAGTTCAATTCTTGGTCGGAGTTTCTCTTTAATAAGCAGCATCAAAGCATGGCAGAGTACATGATAAAGAAAAAGATTTATTCTAACCTTTTTTCTTGCATCCACCTTGATCTATTAGTCCTACTGTACACATAAAAAAACAACAAAAGAGAGCACTCGCAGTGCAAGTAGTACAGTTGCCAATGGCTACGTGGAATGAACTCACTTGATGTGGTGGGCTATTTTGCAGATAATAACCAAATGCAAATACTGCACCTAAGCTACAGACACACTCTAGAGTGTGACAGAGTTGGGAGGGTGAAAGGTGAGAGCAGCACCCTTGGCCAAGTCGAACCACTAGGTGGATCACTCGCTGATGCACAGAGACAGACCGGGGCCCTGTATGTATATATATATATATATATATATATATATATATATATATATATATATATATATATATATATATATATATATATATATATATACATACAACCCCAGTCTGCCAGTCTGTGTTGGTGCATCAGCAAGCAATCCAGCTAGTTGTTCGACTTGACCAAGGGCACTGATCTCCCCTTTCACTCGCCCAACTCTTAGTGTACCGCTCCATTGACCCTCCCACATAGAAAAAGGATGGCCTGGAGGCTAGCGACACATCTTTACGGCCTGATCACCAAACTGCCGCCAGAGTGATTAAGTCCGTATCCCTGCCGGGTGACATGTACAAGCCTTTAGAACCACAATAAATTGATTTAAATTGCTTATAAATTTCACTTTTCCTGAAGAATTATTATTCAGATATAGAGAACTATGTGGTTCTATGGCATGGAAAAACTACCGGACAACGGAACACTTTATAGGAGGAACAGCAAAACTCCATTAACAGTGCAGCACAACATTACTTTTGCTAAACACTGTTGAAGTGAAAGAGGCCATAGAAGTCATAGATGATCTCCACCTGGGTAGAAGGGTAGAAGATAGTAGCTTCTCTTTAAAGAGACACAGAAACTGAAAAAAAAATTATGATATAATGAATTGGTTGTGTAGTACGGATAATTACTAGAACATTTGTTGCAAAAAAAAATATTCTCATATTTTTATTTTCAGGTTTAAGCTTTTTTTTTTATAACATTGCATCACTCTCTAATATTTGCAAATTATACCCTTCTCAGCATTCTAAATGTTTTTACAGAACAGGCAGTGAACTTTTGACCTGTCCTGAACTGTTCTCTGCAGAAGAAAAAAAACAATACAGTTGAGATAAAAAACATCAGAAGTCAGAGCTCTCTGCGACTTTGAAAGTCGTAGAGCTCAATGGCTATTTGCATAAATACTGGAGTTTCTTAACTCTTCCTGTACTGGAAACAAATATTAGACTAATGTCTCTGCTCCTAATGCTTTATTTCTTAGCCGTACTACACAACCAATTCATTATATCTTTTTTTTTTTTTTTACTTCAGTGTCTCTTTAAACCAAAGTTTTTGTATAGCCAAACTGTGTGACAGATAACGTTTTGGCCAAAACCAGGTCATGCAACAGGACAATGATCTCAAGCACACCAGCAAATCAATCACAGAATAGCTGAACAATAGATTTTCTGTCCAATTCCCAACTGTTTACTATGTCACAGAATACTCAGCTGAGTCATGGCAAACCAGAATAACTAGGATTTTAATAGAGGTCCGAAAGTAACTAGAGTTCCTCTACTCAAAATGGTATGCCAAGTACAATTTTGCCTTTTTCTGTGCCCTCTTCACCTCGCAAGTCCTACCATAAAGTCATATGAATCCATACTTTCCTGTGCTGAAGGTCTAAACAGTCAGGAACTGCTGCCTGTAAGTTGCCCTCTATGGCTTTGTTAGATTAAATGACTATAGCACTGAGAATATGCATAATGGACAGAGTTCCGGTTTAACTTAATGATTTAGTTAGTTCAGCATGTTTGCCCCACTCTTGCAAACAGAAAGAATCCAGATTCCACTAGCCAGACCTTGATGCTTATTTACCCAGAGAAAGTTTCCAAGCATGGACTATTACCTTAGTTTAAGCTACAAGCAAGCCAAACCACATAATCATATTCCTCAGGCATTCCTCAGGCATAATCATGTCTGGTAATAGCCATATTCCTCAGGCAAATTATAGAGGGCCACTTCTAGTGGTGGCTGGATGGTGTAATGGTTAAGGGTTCTGCCTCTGACACAGAAGACCAGGGTTCGAATCTCCGCTCTGCCTGTTCAGTAAGTCAACACCTATTCAGTAGGAGACCTTAGGCAAGTCTTCCTTACACAGCTACTGCCTATAGAGCGCGTTCTAGTGGCTGCAGCTTTGGCGCTTTGAGTCCGCCATGAGAAAAGTGCGATATAAATGTTAGTGGCTGGAAAGTGTAATGGTTAAGGGCTCTGCCTCTGACACGGGGGACCAGGGTTCGAATCTCGGCTCTGCCTGTTCAGTAAGCCAGCACCTATTCAGCAGGAGACCTTAGGCAAGTCTCCCTAACATTGCTACTGCCTATAGAGCGCGTCCTAGTGGCTGCAGCTCTGGCGCTTTGAGTCCGCCAGGAGAAAGCGCTATATAAGTGTGATCAGACCAAAGTCAACACTGGCTGCATGCTTGTTTGAGATGTTTGTCAGATGCTACAGAAGCAAAAATAAAATCAGCAGGACAGCCAAGCAACTGGCATTGTTTCTAAGGAAATAAAGATGGCAGCCTCCGTATGCCTCTCACTGTATGGCCACTTGGAAAAAAAACAAAACACAATCCATTATTCTCTGCAGCAGAATAGTAAAGTTCATAATAAATAATACATTAATTTAATAAGTGCTACATCTTAATAAATGAGTCTTTTTTCACACAGCACAGTGTGGAAAAAAGTGTTTTTTTTTTCTCCTCAAAAATATTGATGCTTTTTTTTTTTACTTTTGACTGATGATTTTAAATCATCTGGACATTTCTCAATGTTCTGAAGTAAATAGTAATTGCATTTTGTTTCTGTAATTGCTACAGTGAAATCTTGCATGGTTGCAATTCTGCATCTTTCTGTCAGGAGTAGTGCCCTTTTCCGCTGCTACGCGCGATCACAAGCGCCATTACGCTTCGTTGCGATCATGCAAGCAGTCATTTCCATCAGCCAGGATTGCGCCGGATTGCGGATAGAACAGAGTGTGATTGCGGTGAGAATCATGCAAGCTGGCGATTGCGAGCAGGGAAAACGGGCACTACAGGGAATTGAAGTGGACCGTGGGCACCAATATAGACTTCTGGGGCGTAAAACTCTCCTTTTCCTTTTTTCCTTACTATATATATCCATTAAACTTGCTGACATTTAAAGTGGTATCAATATTTCAACTGGGATTGAAAATGGGAATAAACAGTTCCAGCTTTCAGCTTACACTATGAGAAACACACCAGACCTCTGTAGGAGGTTGAGGACGAAGGGTGCATTACAGTCATACAGCTGATTGTGTAAAAGAAAAAGAAAATGTACCAAATTCCATTTGCTGCCTGTTTTGACCTACCATGGCAACTACCAAAGAATTACAGCCCTCTAGTCAAAATAAGACATGCCAAATTTATTAAAGTTGCACAGTCATGACGGCTATTGTGACTTTTCCTTTTTTGGTTTAGTAGTCCATAACTACTTTAGGACCGCGGTGATTAAAAATTCCGTCGCTCCCCGCCGATCACGCCACTCAAACCGACGTTTCTCGCCGCAGCTCACAGGACCGCCTGTCTCTATGACAGCAGAGCCATGTGAGCGGGTCAGGAGCTGATTTCATTGGCTCCTGGCCGTGTCTATCAATGTAAGCTGCTCCCATTGGCGTACATTGATAGACACGGCCAGGAGCCAATGGAAGCGGCTCCTGACCGGCTCACATGACTCTGCTGTCATAGTGACGGCAGAGTCTATGTCCTGAGGATCCCGGAACGCGGCGATGATGGCGGTTGCAGCGGGTACGCGCGGCGATTAGTCGGGATTCCGTTGTTCTTGTACCAGCGGTCTCTGGTCCTTAAAGGAATACTTAAGGCAAAAAAAAAAATGATATTTACTCACCCGGGGCATCCCTCAGCCCCCTGAAGCTGGATGGTGCCCTCGCAGCCCCGCTCCGATCGTCCTGTCCCCGCCGGCGGCTACTTCCGGGTTCGGCTATATCACCCTCTATGCTGCTATAGCGTATATATATATATATATATATATATATATATATATATATATATATATATATATATATACATATACACGCTATAGCAGCATAGAGGGTGATATAGCGGCTGGGAACGCAGAGAATCAGTAGTGTTCCCAGCCTGTCGGCGGCTGTCGCCGAACCCTGAAGTAGCCGCCGGCGGGGACAGGACGATCGGAGCGGGGTTGCGAGGGCACCATATAGCTTCAAGGAGCTGAGGGATGCCCCCGGTGAGTAAATATCATTTTTTTTTTGCCTTAAAGGGATACTGTAGGGGGGTCAGGGGAAAATGAGTTGAACTTACCCGGGGTTTCTAATGGTCCCCCACAGATATTCTGTGCCCGCGCAGCCACTCACCGATGCTCCGGCCCCGCCTCTGGTTCACTTCTGGAATTTCAGACTTTAAAGTCTGAAAACCACTGCGCCTGCGTTGCCGTGTCCTCGCCCACGCTGATGGCACCTGGAGCGTATTGCGCAGGCCCAGTATGGTCTGTGCCTGTGCCGTGCGATCCTGGTGACATCAGGGGAAGCGAGGACACGGCAACGCAGGCGCAGTGGTTTTCAGACTTTAAAGTCTGAAATTCCAGAAGTGAACCGGAGGCAGGGCCTGAGCATTTGGGAATGGCTGCGTGGGCACAGGATGTCTGCGGGGGACCATTAGAAGCCCCGGGTAACTTTTCCCCCGACCCCCCTACAGTATCCCTTTAAGGGGGCAGAGACCGCTGGTACTTAAGTGGTTAAAGTAATAATCACAATGCAATAATCAGTGAAAACATAGCATTGATATCACCTCATTTTAAAGTGAAAGAATAATGCTACAGATCTGACACTTCCATTATGTTCTCCAATTTTATATACCTGTCATAATAAATGACTCACTCCAAGACAAACCGAATGTTAGCAGGATATCAAATGTCATTTGAACTGAAACAATTTAAAACATCACATTGTATCCTGGTGTATAAATATTTTCCATGTTATCTCCTAGCAGATGTTTCTCTTCACAGAGACCATAAACAGGCTTAAAGGTAAATTTATGAAATGCTATAATATGCGAATCTGTGTAGTCGATGTGCTGAAAACGTGAGTGTAGCATAGCATTAGTAAGTCACCTTGGCAATGCCAAATATTGTTGTACACGTTCTTCCCTTTCATCGCTATTACTAACACATCTGAGCATAACACAGCACAAAGTACCTCTGAAACTCATGCATCTTCTAACCTAGGGAAAGAGGAAGATAAGTCACATTATTGCTCCTAATTTTACAAACATGCTAACCCAGGCTCCAAAATATACTGTATGAGTATACATTTCCTTTAAAGCTTCCCCATAACCCATTTACACTGATTTTTTTTAAATCATGTTTGGCATTATGAAAAATAATTATAATCCTAGTTACAGTTGCACACAATTATGTCATCAATGTATCCCTTTACATTAACTAAACACTCCTATTTCCAGCTCTGCATAAAAAACAAAACAAAAGGAAACTTAGGCCTCAATTCACGGAGCTTTATCAAATACTTTATCAAACGTTTGATAATTTTCCTCATGGGTAAAATCTAATTTTGAATTCACTAATGTTTTATAGATTTATCGAATGTTTTATCGATAAAACATTCGACAAATATATAACACCTTAGTGAATTCAAAATTAGATTTTACCTATGAGGAAAATTATCAAACGTTTGATAAAGTGTTTGATAAAGCTCCGTGAATTGAGGCCAAAAGCATTGCTGGATTGTGTTATTGCAAACACAGCACATACGGATAATACACGCCACAAAGTGTACTGGTTAAAGGTAACGCCTTTTGTACAGTAACAGTAATAGCATACAATTATGTACAAATGTGTATAATATTAACCTTTACAGTAACAACATAATTAGGTGCAAATGTGAACAACAACAAAAAGAAGGGGAAATACATACAAGGACCTTTAAAATGGCAGGGTCTAACTGCCTTTGCCTGTATTGTGTATGTAAAGCAAAAATTAAATGCCACTACTACTGTCCTTGAACACTCACTGACCCATTCAATCCAATACAACTGTCGCTGTCTCTCCATACAGAGTGAAAGCAGAAAAAAAATGTGAAAACCTTCCAACTTTCCCTTTTATAAAATGACTAGTGACCTTAGTCCATTTAAAAACGTGCTGTTGGTCCATCATTGCCGCCCCATGCCAGAGCGCCCACCGCACACCCGCCCACCCTGCTCCTGTCCCTGGCTGTCCGTGCTGCACACATGCACAGTTCCATTTCATACAGACCCAGTGACACTAATGACGCATGGACACCTGTGGTTTTATTATATAGGATGAGGACGTCCTTACTTCTATTGGTCACTAAGTGCATCTTCTATATGGTCTGATTTATTTGCAAGTATATAATACGCCACTGAAAAAAGGAATAGACAACTCTCCCTAAAGGATTCACCTCATGGCAGATTTTGCCTCGGATTCACTAAGAATTTGCTTCAGGCAGATTGGTCAGATTCACCACAAATCTTATGCTGGGTACACAGTATGAGATTTTCTGGTCGATTTACTGTCAGATCGATTATTTCCAACATGTTCGATTTGCTTTCCGATCGAATTTACGAGGCATTTTACGATCGATTTCCATTAAAGTGATCAAAAAAATCGATTGAAAAATGCTCGGAAATCGATCGAAAAGTAAATCGGACATGTTGGAAATAATCGATCTGACAGTAAATCGACCAGAAAATCTCATAGTGTGTACCCAGCATAACAAATGTTGCCTTTTCCTCTACATCTATGTCCCAGCTACAAAACTTTATGCTCACCATTTCTCTTTTGTGGTGCCCATGAGTAGAAAAGGAATTAAGTGAAATATAACTAAAATACAAACAGCAATCTCCTCACTGTGGACTTTGACTACAAATTCTGGCACAGGTCTTCCTTGTTCTATCAATACTACCAAATATAATTTTCTCTTTTTAGTCTTTAAAGTGTAACTGTCTGGCATAAAATTAAAAAACAATTATTTATTTTTATCTGGTAAACAAGTAATAAGGATGCTAACCAGGCAATACAAAAGTTAAAAATCACTCTTACTTATCTTCTCCATAAAACATCATTGCCCAGCTCTTATTTGGTACATCTGACGCACTAAAGAAGTTGCAGGGCATGCTGCGTTTTCTTTTGTACTTCTTTACTTTCCCCTTAGACATAACTAATGCAGCCTGATTCCCTCCCATTTTCCCCTCCCATACCTCTGTTCCTCTCTGATTGGCCAATATTTTTCTTGCTGAGACAATGCACTTTCTATTGCAGAGCTGGGTGGGAGTGTCTGAAGGCTGGGGGGATGGGCAATGATACACAGACAGAGTAAGGGAGGAAATGATGTCAAGATAGACACAGTCAAAATGGAAAATCCTAAGAAGGATTTTCTCTTTTTTTACTATAGAAAAATAACTAAAATCAAAATGGGGACAGTGCAACACATATGCTATGTAAGTAGAGCAGGTATGTATCTACTTATATGTGTGTTTTTTCCTGAACTAGTATGGCTGACAGCTCCTCTTTAAAGAGAATAAAAGCTCTATCTAAGCAGTGGCTTTATTTTTCTTTGGACCAATTTTATACAAATCATATACAATAGGATTCCACACTTACAATACTGATACACATGCTAATGTATGTCTGTTTGCATCCATCCAGTGCATTTTTCTTAGTAATTCTATGTGTCTAAAACACAAGGGGATATCACCACAGCAAGTAAAATAATTATGCTGTCAATCAAGCACCGTCCAAGCAAACATTTTATTTATATTTAAAAATAAAAAATATCTAGAGAATGTATTTTCAGGAGTCCTTCTAATGTTACAATAAATATCTCCCTGGCTTAAGAGTTTCATTTGCAGGTTTGACTTTCAAGTATTTTTTTTTTTTTTTTAAGCAGAAAAGCAACTTGCGTCACAGCTACAGAAAACAAAATGTTATTGGTTACATTCAAGTACATAGAACAAAGTTCCTCTATCCCCAGGGATGAAGGAAAAGAGTAGCTTAAAAACCAAAAGAATATGTGAACAAAGTAAAAGCCAAACAAATACAAAGAACAGTGTGTTAGGATGGGGAAATACAGTAGAGAGGTGGAGGCAGATAACAATGGATATTGAGACCTACAGTATAGATGCAATGCAACTATATATAGTATTGCTTTGTTGGGGCCTTTTCCAGATGGTACTAATTAGAGATGAGCACATAAATTTCACAGAATTCTAAATTCCGACTTTCAAATTGGAATTTCCCTATTTCGACTTCAAAGAATTTTGACACATAAATTCCAAACGTTATAAACTTTATTTTATGACAGTAAAGTAATAGCTGGTCATACAGTATAGGAGCTAATTAAAGAGAAACCATAACCAAGGATTGAACTTCATCCCAATCAGTAGCTGATACCCCCTTTCCCATGAGAAATCTTTTCCTGTTCTCAAACGGATCATCAGGGGGCTCTATATGGCTGATATTGTGGTGAAACCCCTCCCACAGTGCTGACCAGGGTGCTGACATCACATTGTGGGAGCCTAGTTGCATTGTGGGAAATAACTGCTGTTTCCTACTGCTAAAAATGCATCATCTCTTTCCACAGACATCACCTGCCAGCAGTACAAATGTCGCCATGTGATAAATGTCAGAATGGAGAGGAAAGATTTTACAATGGGCAGACATTGACTAAGGCCTCTTGCACAATACATGCGATTCTGATTTTTTTATACAATCCGATCTTTTATTCCGATTAAAAAAAAAGTACTGCATGCTGCTACGTTTTTTAATCGTAATCAAAAATCGGATTGGTATAAAAAAATCGGAATTGCATGTGGTGTGCAAGAGGCCTAAATCATTTATAAATAATTATTGTCTAAGGTCTAATGTTATATATACCTCAGTTAGGCATATAATATTATAAAAGATACAGACAATATACTAAGGGAGGGAAAACAATTGCAAGGCAATTTTCGACTGTGATTCCCAGGTCTCCGTCGGCTTTTGTGAATGCGTTTTCCGCTAATGTTTTGCCATGATTGTTCCGTCGTTTTTAATTTGCTTGGCATATACTGTAATTGGGAATGTGCATCTTGCGGGGGAAAAAAGCAGAAAGATGTGCAATTTAAAAATGCACGGAAAATCGTAAATGAAAAACGCAAACACACTGTCATCATGAGCGTATCCCGAGCAAGGCTATTAACTTCAGCTAGTGTGTTCCATGCCTTACTCTCTGGCTCGCCCGATTCCTTCACCAGCTGTATTCTTATTAGGACTGCTCAAATCCGGATCCAGGAGACATCCGGATAGTTCTAATCGGATATCTCCCAGTTACCTGTGCAGGGTGGGCGGGGTCAATCTTGCCTGTCAGACATCTTCTTCGGTCCGTCCCTCAGCACCTCCAATGATGCAGTCCAAGCGGCTGTCACATGATTACAAACACTTCCTCCTTCCGGGTTGAAGGAGGAAGTGTTTGTAAACACCTGACGCGCGTGGAGCGCATTGTGGAAGGCGCCAAGGGACGGACAAAAAAGACGTCAGACAGGTAACATTGACCCGCCCACCCCTCACAGGTTTACTGGGAGATATCCAGATAGCAACTATACGGGTATCTCCCGGATCCGGATTTGAGCAGCTCTAATTCTTATTTAAAAACCCTGCCCCTATTGTGAAAAGTCCTGCAGCATTTGTTTTGATATTGCATTGTTTTATGGGAAATCTTCAGTGGGGAAAGCACTGAATATTTCCCATAAACCAACGTGCTATTGGCAGAAAGTGCTGCAACTAGAGTCTCAATTGGGGTGGAGTTTCAAGCAGGAATACAGCCAGTGGAGGAATTGGGTGGGCCGGAGTGTAGGTATTTATGCTGCATCTTGTATAATATAATATACACAGGTAGAGCATATATAAATAGACCTCAGTTTACCTTTAAGTTTAGCAGAGTGCGATTTAGAGTTGGAATAGCATAGGGCTGAAAAATGCAACAGGTTTGCATGCATTTTTTTACATGTACTTGGAAAGTCGGTCACATGGGTTTAACCTCCTTGCCGGTTCAATTCCTCCGGCAAGGAGGCAGCGCAGGAGTTTTTTTTTTGTTTTTTTTGTTTTTTAAATCATGTAGCGAGCCGAGGGCTCGCTACATGATAGCCGCTGAGTGGCGGCATCCCAAGACCCACTCTGATCGCCTTTGGCGATCAGAGTATGCAGGAAATCCCGTTGAGAACAGGATTTCCTGCTGGGCTTCCCCGGTCGCCATGGCGACGGGGCGGGATGACTTCACCGACGTCATGGACGTCGGGACGTCATGGGGAATCCCGATCCGCCCCTCAACGCTGCCTGGCACTGATTGGCCAGGCAGCGCAGGGGTCTGGGGCGGGGGGGAGCGGTGCGGCGGATTGCGGCGGATCAGAAGTTAAAAGCAGCTAGCAAAGTGCTAGCTGCTTGTAACAAAAAAAAAAATTATGCAAATCGGCCTAGCGGGGCCTGAGCAATCCTCCTGCGCAGGTTACCCCGAACTGAGTTCGGGATAACCGGCAAAGAGGTTAAGTAGCACTTTTTGCTAATTTTATTCTCTACATTTGCATTTTTGAAGCACATTTATTCCCAGCTTATTATTTTTATTTTAACGATCCTGGGAAAGCATATTCAAACGCTGTGGCTGGATAGTGTATTCTTTACGGGCTCTGCCTCATACAGGAGACCAGAGTTTGAATCTCAACTCTTCCTGTTCAGTAAGCCTGCACCTATTTAGTGAGGAGACCTTAAGCAAGACTCCACTAACACTGCTACTGCCTATAAAGTGTGCCCTAGTGGCTGCATCTCTGGCATTTGAGTCCACCAGTAGAAAAGCGCGATATAAATGTTCTGTGTCGTGTCAAATTTGTTTCAATGCCTTTTAGTACTTTTTTGTTTAATGTGCTTCCTATCTATAATGGAAGTACAAAGTATGTAACAATGCAGCCTGCAGTACATTTGCAGTTTCCCAACCAAAAAATAATAATAATAGTTTGGGGCTTCTATGGGAAAATGTGTGCTCTGGTGACCTTTATTTTTAGTTAGGGACTTTGCAGTTCTCACTGAGAGCAGCCTCGTTCACTTGGCTTCGCTATTGCTTGCTATCTCTGGTCACATGGTTTTCCTTTTAAGAGACAGTAGAAAGGTTACTTATTCAAGGTAATGTTGACCACACGCATTGCGATCTGACTGTAAAAGCTCTGAGCAACCTGACCACAACCATTCAGTATGAATAACTGTCTAAGCAACATGTTTAATTAATATGTAATCTGTTCGTTTTCAGGTAACAACTATTGTACAATCAGATTGTAAACTGTAACTTTACAAAAAGCCTGCCAAAATGTTTAGCTTTGCAAAGTGCCTGCCAAATCAGGTTGTTATAGCTCACTAGGGATGTCCCTCTCTCACATTTTGTTATTGTACCCTAAATACAACAATACTTTCAGATGTTAGTGTACACATATTTAAAGGAATACTGTAGGGGGTCAGGGGAAAATCAGTTGAAGCTACCCGGGGCTTCTAATGGTCCCCGGCAGACATCCTGTGCCCGTGTAGCCACTCCCCAATGCTCCGGCCCCGCCTCTGGTTCACTTTTGGAATTTCAGACTTTAAAGTCAGAAAACCACTGCGCCTTCGTTGCCGTGTCCTCGTTTCCCCTGATGTCACCAGGAGCGCACGGCGCAGGCACAGACCATACTGCACCTGCGCAGTACGCTCTAGGTGCCATCAGCAGGAGCGAGGACACGGCAACGCAGGCGCAGTGGTTTTCAGACTTTAAAGTCTGAAATTGCAGAAGTGAACCAGAGGCGGGGCCGGAGCATTGGGGAGTGGCTACACGGGCACAGGATGTCTGCCGGGGACCATTAGAAGCCCCGGGTAACTTCAACTCATTTTCCCCTGACCCCCCTACAGTATCCCTTTAAGTTTGCGTAGAATTACATAAAACAAGGCTAACAATAATGCATTGCATTTGTGTTGCTGATTTTACTTCTATTGTACAATACGGGTTTATCTCTTGCAGCGGTCATCCTGCAAAAATGAGCCAGCAACAGTCCATTCGTTGAACTCACTGTTTGCAGATGTTTTCAGCACTTGAAAAGTTGGATACAATTTGAGTGCAGAGAGTCAATTTAACATAAAATAAGCAGTTGAGAGTAATTTAGAGAAATTATTCAAGAAGAGATCAACACAGGCTGCAAGTTCTTTAGTACCAGTATGAGCAGAGGACAACCGCTCCAACTGTACGTAATGGGACTGGCATGCCTTTATCTTAACAATGGGGTAAAATTTATAATGTAAGATACCTGAAGGCATATTACATTATAGGTATTTGCTTTACTTGTCTGAGGGCTGGTGCACACCGAGCGGCTTTTTCCGTGTTTTCAGATCCGCTTGCGGCTGCGGATCTGCTTGGTCAATGTATCTCAATGGGGTGGTGCACACCAGAGCGGCAGGCGTTTTGCAGAAACGAAAAATGCCTGGGTGAGGCATTTTTTGGATTTCGGATGCGTTTCTGCCTCAATGTTAAGTATAGGAAAAATGCAAACCGCTCTGAAAAACGGCACTTCAGAGCGGTTTTGCAGGCGTTTTTGTTACAGAAGCTGTTCAGTAACAGCTTTACTGTAACAATATATGAAATCTACTATACTGAAAACCGCAGCAGCAATCCGCAAAACGCTAGCAAAACGCCTCATAAAAATAAAAAAAAGCGTTTAAAAATCTGCTAGCATTTTGCGGATCTGCTAGCGGGTTTTGGTGTGCACCAGCCCTTAGCCATATTTTGGCATAAGTATACTAATAACATAAACCTTAATTCTAGGATTTCGGCTACAACAAAACCCCTCTCCCCATCCCCCAGAATGCATTTTACTGGTACTGTTCTGTGGTCATGTTGCTCAGGTGGTCATAGCAACACACGGTACTTGCATTGCTCCATCAATGCTGTAGGTAAGGCGATCTCTAGCTTACCTTCAGACCCTATACCCCAATCTCTAGCACGCTCTTCACCTATAGCCAAGCCCCCACTTGAACGGGAGACTGAACTCGTCTACCCAACCGCAATTGTCCCCAGGATTTAGCATGCAAAGTATAGGAGCTGAGGCCGGGGAAGCTAATGAAGTATCAAAACGCCAAACACAGTTCAGTAACAGTGCCAAGGTCAAATCGGGGTCAGATGACTGTCAATCCAGGCAACAGAAAAGATTGAGGTCAAGGACAAGCCAAAGGTCATGTACAGAGAAACAAGAAGCCAGATAGACAATCCAAGGGCTCAGACAAAAGCATAGTAAAAACAGGCAGAAGTCAGGACAGGGAAGAATATAAGCATTGGTCAAAGGTCAGCAGAGACTATAAAGAAGAGACTATCCAAATCAAACCCAGCAGCTTATCACACAAACTAACTGCTATCACAGGAGAGGTGCACAGACTTATAGCAGCAAGGATCGATCCCCAGAGACTACCCATCTCAGCTGCCAATAGGCTGCCACAGCAGACAAGTGATGGAATGGTCACTTTGAGAACCCCTATTGCAGTGGTTCCCAACCCATGTGCCGCGACACATACATGTGTCGCGGCAGCTTCGGGTATGTGTCGCAGTGCTCTCGGAGGAAAGCAGCGCAGTGGAGGGAGAGCTGTGGGCAGCGGCGGAGAAGGGGGCCATCCCCCCCCCCTTCTCTCACCTTAGAGTGCTCTCCCTCCCTCGCTCTCTCCTCCGGAGCTAACTGCGGTCAGGCGTTTGCAGCGAGCGGGACTTACCTTCCGTCAGACGCGTATCTAAAGGGGTGCAGGCATGGCTAGTGCCATGGGCGACAGTGCACCATGGGCGCCATGCCTGCCCCCGTGCCACCGCTGTATTCTCCCTCCCTCCCCTCCGGTGTAGCCCTCGCTGATGCTGCCGCTTCTCAGATCAGTGTGCCGCCGGCCCGCCGCTACTTAGGAATCCAGACCCATGTGACGCTCCCTCGCCGCTGCCTGGGCATCCTCCTCCTTTTGGTACCACATCCGAGGGATCAGCGCGACACCAGAGACAGAGAAATGGCGCACATGTTGCTTGCGCCCGGTATACTACGAATGCGGAAGTGACATCATCGGTAACTTCCGCATTCATAGTACACCGGGTGCGAGCAACATGTGCGCCCTTCTCTGTCTCTGGTGTCGCACTGATCCCTCCGATGTGGTACTAAAAGGAGGAGGATGCCCAGGCAGCGGCAGGGGAGGCGTCACATGGGTCTGGATTCCTAAGTAGCGGCGGGCCGGCGGCACACTGATCTGAGCACTGGTATGGCACCCAGCGAGCACGCAAGCCAGCACCCTGCCCCCTGCAAGCCAGCACCCTGCCCCAGCCAGCACCCTGCAAGCCATCACCCTGCCCCCTGCAAGCCAGCACCCTGCACCAGCCAGCACCCTGCCGCAGCCATCACCCTGCCCCCTGCAAGCCAGCCCCCTGCCCCCTGCAAGCCAGCACCCTGCCCCAGCCAGCACCCTGCAAGCCAGCACCCTGGTCCCTGCCCCAGCCAGCACCCTGTTCCCTGCAAGCCAGCACCCATCACCCTGCCCCCTGCAAGCCAGCACCCTGGTCCCTGCCCCAGCCAGCACCATGGTCCCTGCAAGCCAGCACCCATCACCCTGCCCCAGCCATCACCCTGCCCCCTGCAAGCCAGCACCCTGCCCCCTGCAAGCCAGCACCCTGCCCCAGCCAGCACCCTGCCCCCTGCAAGCCAGCACCCTCGTGCCTGCCCCAGCCAGCACCCTGCCCCCTGCAAGCCAGCACCCTGCCCCAGCCAGCACCCTGCAAGCCAGCACCCTGCCCCCTGCAAGCCAGCACCCTGCCCCAGCCAGCAGCCTGCAAGCCAGCACCCTGGTCCCTGCCCCAGCCAGCACCCTGCCCCCTGCAAGCCAGCACCCTGCCCCAGCCATCACCCTGCCCCCTGCAAGCCATCACCCTGCCCCCTGCAAGCCAGCACCCTGGTCCCTGCCCCAGCCAGCACCCTGCCCCCTGCAAGCCAGCACCCTGCCCCAGCCATCACCCTGCCCCCTGCAAGCCATCACCCTGCCCCCTGCAAGCCAGCACCCTGGTCCCTGCCCCAGCCAGCTCCCTGCCCCCTGCAAGCCAGCACCCTGCACCAGCCAGGACCCTGCTCCCTGCAAGCCAGCACCCTGCCCCCTGCAAGCCAGCACCCTGGTCCCTGCCAGCACCCTGGTCCCTGCAAGCCAGCACCCTGCCCCCTGCAAGCCAGCACCCTGCCCCAGCCATCACCCTGGCCCCTGCAAGCAAGCACCCTGCCCCAGCTTGCTTCGTGCACCAGCCAGCTTCCTGCACACAGCCCCCAGCAAGCACCCTGCACCCAGCCAGCAATTGGATGACAGCTATGGCTACCTAATATCTAGGGACACATCATGCTACCTAATACTGATATACAGTATATATGTGTACATGGCTACTTGATTCTTTTATCTGAGGAACATGGCTACTTGATTTATGTATGCAGGATGGATTTGGCTTGATGCACCTGCCTGTTTAATGTGAGGCACCTGGCTACTTAATTTTATATGGAGATGTGTGACTATTTTATCTGGATTATTGTGACAACTTTGTTTTTATTGGGCGGGACATAACTACGGTACTTCATGATAGTTTAATCTGGAGGCATGTGACTACTTTATTTTATCTGGAGGCATGTGACTACTTTATTTCATCTGGAGGCATGTGACTACTTTATTTTATCTGCAGGCATGTGACTACTTTATTTTATCTGGAGGCATGTGACTACTTTATTTTATCTGGAGGCATGTGACTACTTGATTCTTTTATCTGGAGGCATGTGACTACTTTATTTTATCTGGAGGCATGTGACTACTTGATTCTTTTATCTGGAGGCATGTGACCACTTTAATATTTTATCTGGAAGCTATTTAATTTTGAGGCACATGACTAGTTAATTCTAATATCTAGGGGACCATGGCTGCTGAATGTATGTATCTGGGGGCATTTTAAACTGGTATTTGGGTAACCCAGTAACTTAATTCTAGTATCTAGGGACACATCTGTCTTATGACAGTAGTGCAGGTTGCAGATAAAAGCTAAACTGCCTCTCTGGCAGTTTTCAATTGTAATCTCCCACTTCTTGTTGGACTGAACCCTCCAAACTTGAACAGGGGGGGCGCAATTTAATTCTTTGCCATAGGCGCCGTATTACCCAGATACGCCTCTGCCTTCCGTGTCGCTCCAAGCGCCGGAAGTTCTGGTGCCACAGCCGCTGCTCTGGTCTGGATCAGACCAGAGTAGTGGCAAATCATCCCGCGCCTGCGACGAGACCAGACGGAGAACACGGAAGGTAAGTTCCTCCCCTCTGCCAACCACCGCACTTCGCTCCGGAGGAGAGAGCAAGGGAGGGAGAGCACCCTGAGGTGCTGCTCTCCTTCCCTCGCTCTCTCCTCCTGGGGGGGCACCTGGCTACATATACTGGGCATATATACACCTGGCTACATATACTGGGGACATATACCCATGGCTACATATACTGGGCACATATACCCCTGGCTACATATACTGGGCACATATACACCTGGCTACATATACTGGGCATATATACACCTGACTACATATACTGGCATATATACACCTGACTACATATACTGGGCATATATACACCTGACTACATATACTGGGCACATATACCCTGGCTACATATACTGGGCACATATACCCTGGCTACATATACTGGGGACATATACCCCTGGCTACATATACTGGGCACATATACACCTGGCTACATATACTGGGCATATATATACACCTGGCTACATATACTGGGCATATATACACCTGACTACATATACTGGGCATATATACACCTGACTACATATACTGGGCACATATACCACTGGCTACATATACTGGGGATATATACCCCTGGCTACATATACTGGGCTTATATACCCCTGGCTACATATACTGGGGACATATACCCCTGGCTACATATACTGGGCTTATATACCCCTGGCTACATATACTGGGGACATATACCTCTGGCTACATATACTGGGCGCATATATCCCTGGCTACATATACTGGGGACAACTAGCTGTTTGTCATTATGTGCATTTACTGGTGAAAAGCTGTCTCTTATCATGTGCATTTACTGGTGAAAAGCTGTCTCTTATCATGTGCATTTACTGGTGAAAAGATGTCTCTTATTATGTGCATTTACTGGTGAAAAGATGTCTCTTATTATGTGCATTTACTGGTGAAAAGAGGTCTCTTATGTGCATTTACTGGTGAAAAGAGGTCTCTTAGTATGTGCATTTACTGGTGAAAAGAGGTCTCTTATTATGTGCATTTACTGGTGAAAAGCTGTCTCACATGTGCATTTACTGCGGAAACGCTGTCTCTCATTACGTGCATTTACTGGTGAAAGGCTGTCTGTCATTACCTGCATTTACTGGTGAAACGCTGTCTCTTATGTGCATTTAGTGGGGAAACACTGTCTCTCATTACATGCATTTAGTTTACGTGTCACGGAGATCTGAACGTTTGGTTTGATGTGTCACGACTCCAAAAAGGTTGGGAACCACTGCCCTATTGCCTGTCAGCGCTGGCACCCGAGGGTATAAGATCGGCTCAGGATGCGTGTGGCAGTGCATGCGCTCACTTCTGCATGGACGCCAGGGATGTCACTGTGAAGGTAATAGGAAGCCTGCTCGAGTCAGCTCCGGGTAGATTCAGACTCACCACTGGAACCTCAGTCAGGTAAGGCCGTAACAGATACAGTGCAGATCCCATTCATTTATTGTGAATGGAAGCACACCAGCATCTGCTCAAAACTGCATGAAACACATAGCTTGAAATATTGCAGTCTATGCACTTCTGATGTCTACAGTGTCACACACACTGAGCATTGATGGAAATACAACCAGCAACATAAAAGTGGGGAAGGGTCCAAAAGGTCACCCACACATTTTTTTAAATTTCTGTTCCATTCAAGAATAGCAATCAATTTTTCTGACTGATTGTAACATTTCAAAAATCTGACCAATGTACCACACACCTATGTTCAATTTTTCCACAATGAGGATAAAAATCGTTGAAAACTATGAGAAACTATGTTTGTGTGTATATATTAATACAGTGACAATCTACCACACACCTTTCAATTTTCATAAAGATTGATCAGAAAAATCTAACATTCCCAATCCACTTTTATTGAATAAAAACGGGAAATTTGATCGGATTTCTTGCACAAATGAAAAAAAAAAGCTTTTGATTTTTCAGGAAATCCAATCTTTTTTATCGAATTGCCGTAAAATAGAATTATTTTATTTATCGTGTGTGGCCACCTTAAGCCTTCTCTCATGAAGCTGTGCAGAAAAGTGAGTGCTATATCCAAAGTGAACCTCATTAGCCGCAC
The DNA here is from genome assembly GCF_040937935.1 of Hyperolius riggenbachi. NCBI lineage: Eukaryota > Metazoa > Chordata > Amphibia > Anura > Hyperoliidae > Hyperolius > Hyperolius riggenbachi. The sequence continues at coordinate 111,803,373 of NC_090650.1, forward strand.
TGCCATTTCCAGAATGGCTGCACTGAAGCACTCATGTGACTACTATTTCCTAGCTTCAGATCAGGAACTCAATGCTTCTCTTATAGCTTTTCCATTAGTATTGCAGGACGGTACTATGAAGGAAAGGTGAAGTGGTGACTATATAAACTACATTCCAGAAATCTAAGCATTCAGCAATTCCTGTTTATGTTGATTTTTGCCTCATTTTATGCAAGTTATATTCATGCACTTTTTTCCATTTTACTGAACATTCAGCAGTCAGATGATATGATAATCTAGTGATTTAACATGCAAACGGAATGCAGGAAGTATGCTAAAATGTGTGTATGGGTGGCTAGCCAGGAAAACTTCTACTTATGGCTCAAGTGGGTGATATTACAGTTTAACAGTGTGCTGACCAGAAAGCTGTTATGGGGTAATGGCCATTTTTAAAATGGAGAATGGAGAATTCCATTGATCACAGTGGAGAAGAAGATAGCCGGCACCATCCAATATCTATGCTCTTTTTATTAATTCAATTCAGTTCCATATCAGCCATAGTAGCGACGTTTCGGAGCTACATCACCTCCTTTCTCGAGCTAGGCTGTATGTCAAATACAATCATATACAGTACATCTTTGCCTTTTATACTGAACACGGTGGACTGCCAGCCAATAGCACTGCACTATGGCTCAGTCCAATCACTACAGTCCATGCCCTAGCCGGACCTGATGGGGAACTGTGCTGCTGGGCGTCCATTGGTCGCCGCATGTCAAATCCCACCCTCTCCTATTTCAAATATATCCGTCAGCCGCATGCGTATAAACGGCCGCCTATGACGCGTCCGCCGCATGCGCACAGGGGGCCGCCCGTCACGCGTACACCCGTCAGCCCGCCCACAGCGGACCTGACGGGGAACTGCGGGACATGACGTGTGCGGAGGGCGCGTCCAGCGCGTCCTACCCGCCCACCTCGGCTGGCCACCAATGGCAAGGGGAGGGCGGCTCCAAGTCGCCCTCCCGAACCATCCTGATGTAAACATTGTGACGCATGCGGCTAGATGCCTCCACATAAGATATATATATGAATATACATATATATAGCACCAAGAGGGGCTAACAGAGGGCCATAGGGACCTAGAGGAGACATAGTCATGAATAAAGGTCATGAAGAATGTAACATCAATTCAAATTACATAACCTATGTAGAGGCATAGGATCCCCCATATATGTGAGAACATCCCACACCCCTACATATAAACAGTTCAGTGGCATAGGCCAGACAGTGACACCAGTCGTACATATTGATATTGATACTAAAGAAATAAAAAAATAAAAAATGAAAATTGAAAAATAAAAAATCAAAAATGAAAAACATACTAAATAAACTAAATGAAGGGAATTAGGTCTAATTCCCGATTAAGACCTCGGGGTTCCATGGTGACCAGTTTTTTTATCCACATAGCTTCTCGCCAGAGTAATCTCTTAATGCGATCACCGCCCCTTCTAGGGACCGGAACTTGTTCTATTATCATGTATCTTAGCTGGCTAACATTATGTCTCGCTATTGAAAAATGATATGGTACTGCCTGATCGACCAAGTTCTCACGTATTGCATGCTTATGAGATGATAACCGGACTTTCATTTTTTGTGTCGTCTGACCTATATAGAGCAGCCCACATGGGCATTTTAGGGCATATACTACAAACATGGAGTCACAAGTGTGGCATCCGTGTATTTTGAATTTTGTACCTTTGTGTGGATGAATAATTTCATCCCCTCTAATAACTGAACTGCAATGGACGCAGTTCATACAGGGAAAAGTGCCTCTACGTGAGAACCTTGGTCCACCACGCAGACCACCTCCATCAGCATGTACCAATCGATCTCTCAAATTGGGTGCCCGACGGTAAGAAAAAATTGGTGGGTTGGAAAATTGTTGAATATGAGGAAAACTATCTGAAAGTAAATGCCAATGTTTCCTAATAATTTTATTGACTTTATCACTAACTGTACTATAAGTAGATACAAACGGCAATCGGCCCTGACTTTGCCGATTCCCCCGATGTCGACTGGTGTCACCCAATGGCCGATCACGTGCCATCTGTACAACCTCTGCTGGGTATCCCCGTTGTCTAAATTTAATTTGCATTTCATCTAGTCTCCTATTCTGCACCGCTTTATCCTCCACAATGGTACGTACCCTCTGGAATTGACTAATTGGCACCGACCTCTTCGTGGCCCTCGGATGGAAACTCCCGTAATGGAGAAGGGAGTTTACATCCGTGGGCTTAACAAAGAGGTCGGTCACCAAACGGCCTCCCTGTCTCACTACTGTAGTATCGAGAAAACTGATTTGTTCACCCGAGCTATGTATAGTTAATTTGATCTCTTGGCACTGTCCCATCAATTGTGACACAAATGTCTCAAGGGTCGAATGTGGCCCCGCCCACACACAAAACACATCATCTATATATCTAAACCATTGGACAGCATGCTTCTGGAAAAGACTATTAGTATAAACATACATCTCCTCGTACATACCCATATAGATATTAGCGTAGGACGGGGCCACATTCGACCCCATAGCTGTGCCCCTAAGTTGCACATAGAACGTATCCTCAAACAGAAAATAGTTGTATGTGAGTACAATTTCCAGAAGCGTACACACAAATATAATCTGAGCCTGTGTATAATCAGATGCTACCTCCAGCATATGTCGGACAGCCTCCACACCCCCATCATGTGGGATGGAGGTGTAGAGGCTCTCCACATCCATAGTGACCAACAAACACTCGCCCTCAATGGGCGGCATATTTCGCAAAGCCTCAAGAAACATAGGTGTATCCCGTAGGTATGACTTTTGTGATATAACATAATGTCTGAGGATCCTATCTAGATATTGAGCAATAGGGGAAAACACCGAGTCCACCCCGGCCACAATCGGTCTGCCGGGTGGATTCTCGAGTCTCTTGTGAATTTTGGGACATGTGTATATCACCGGTGTAATGGGATCCTTCTGAATGAGATAATTTGCCAGTTTTTCATCAATGATCTGCTGTGATAAAGCCCGGGTTATTACATCAGAGATTTTGTTTTGTATGTCTCTCAGAGGGTCTCTTGATAAGGCTCGATACGTATCACTGTCTGCCAACTGTCTTAATATCTCTCTTCGGTACATCTCAGTGTCCATTACAACAATGGCTCCGCCTTTATCAGCAGGTTTGATTGTTAACTCAGGATTCTCAGCCAATTCTTTAATGGCCGTATTCTCTGCCCGTGAAATGTTGTTTTTAATGCTATAATTCCATGTATTGCCCCTCATGAGAGAATCAATCTCACTTTGTACTTTCTTGGAGAAAAGGTCAATCACCTGACAGGATGATGGTTGAAAACTACTTTTTGTGCGGAGTCCCGCTTCACTTAACAACAACCTATCATCTTCACCTGCCATTTGTCTCATAGAGGCTGGAAAGTCTCTTGGAGTAGAGAAAAAATATTTCAATTTGATATTCCTAAAAAATCTCTGTAGGTCAACATCCATTTGTAGAGGATCAGGAGAATGGACCGGAGCAAAAGACAGGCCATGATTTAGAGCCGAACACTGTGAAGGAGTAAGAGCGGTGGAAGAAATGTTGACCACTATGTTGTTCTCTTGTATGGTTTGTTCTGCCGCGATCTCAGTCGCTCCCTGATGTTTCCTCCACCTCCTACCGCCCCTGCGCCTTCTCCTGCGCTTGACGGATGGTCCGACTGGCCCTCCTGGGAGGAGCTGGTCAAAAAATCTGAGGATTCTTGTTGTGCCCCTGCACGCTGTTGTCCTTGTGGACCCGGTCGTTGCCTACGTATAGGTCTGCCACTGCGGATTGGTCTCTTGATCACAGTGGACAAATGGGGTGCAGGAGAGGAGAAATAGATTGAGGCGTAGACTACACAGGAGGTAAGTATAACCTGTGTATGGTTATTTTGACTTTATATTATCAGTTTAGGTTCTCTTTAAAGGGATACTGTAGGGGGGTCGGGGGAAAATGAGCTGAACTTACCCGGGGCTTCTAATGGTCCCCCGCAGACATCCTGTGTTGGCGCAGCCACTCACTGATGCTCTGGCCCCGCCTCTGGTTCACTTCTGGAATTTCAGACTTTAAAGTCAGAAAACCACTGCGCCTGCGTTGCCGTGTCCTCGCTCCCGCTGATGTCACCAGGAGTGTACTGCGCAGACACAGACCATACTGGGCCTGCGCTGTGCGCTCTTGATGACATCAGCGGGATCGAGGACACGGCAACGCAGGCGCAGTGGTTTTCTGACTTTAAAGTCTGAAATTCCAGAAGTGAACCGGAGGCGGGGCCGGAGCATCCGTGAGTGGCTGCGCCAACACAGGATGTCTGCCGGGGACCGTTAGAAGCCCCGGGTAAGTTCAACTCATTTCCCCTGACCCCCCTACAGTATCCCTTTAAAACATTACATCAAAACTATCAGTGTCTGTTTAGCTTCAAGTGGCAAATATAATAGTTGTTTGTGAAATGTCAGATTTATTCTATTCTAAAAACGTAAAAAATACATAAATAAAACAATGACCAAGAATAGTAAATTGCAAAAAAAAAAAAAAAATTCCCTTTAAATCCTAAAATAGTTAGAGGATTATGGAGAATTTATGGCATAATGCCCAGGGCAGTATAAACCTACTATATAACCCTACTTCATCCTTTATGTATTTTGTTTGCTAGCTACTCTGGCAGAGAAATAAACCTAGCTGAATGCATACTTACGTGAAAACTATGATTATGGGCTAGAATGACTAAATTGCAATCATAACCTATGCTTCTCTGAATAGCAAATGTTATATAAGTACAAACGTTACGTCTCAATCAAACTGAAATCATAAGCAATTTCAACAGCTTTTGCTAGAATACCTTTCGAATGTGATCACGTCCGTTCATTTCATAGTTTCCAAACACATATCCAAAATCAAACTTCGTAAGATGTCATAAATCCAATAACAACTGTATTCTAACTGTCAACTGAGTGGAGCTCTTCAAAATATCACTGCTGTCCTTTGCTTAACATCCTAAATGATACATTTGTTCTGTGGCATGCCGATACTAATTTATGGGTGGCATAGATATAGTATTGCCTTTACCAAAAAGAAAAAAAAATGAGTGTTGTCAAACTGAATTTTATAAATAAAAAGCAATAAGAAATTGACAATGTTTAAAGAGGAACTCCAGTGAAAATAATGTAATAAAAAAGTGCTTCATTTTTATAATAATTATGTATAAATGATTTAGTCAGTGTTTGCCCATTGTAAAATCTTTTAAATCCCTGATTTACATTCTCACATTTATTACGTGGTGACATTTTTACTGTTGGCAGGTGATGTAGCTGCTGCATGCTTTTTTTGGCATTTGGAAACAGTTGTAAACAGCTATTTCCCACAATGCAACAAGGTTCACAGACAGGAAACTGCCAGGAGTACGACGGTCCTCAGAGTTTCTTGTGGGAGGAGTTTCACCACAATATCAGCCATACATCGCCCCCTGATGGTCTGTTTGTGAAAAGGAATAGATTTCTCATGTAAAAGGGGGTATCCGCTACTGATTGGGGATGAAGTTCAATTCTTGGTCGGAGGTTCTCTTTAAGTTTTAAGTTTAGTAAAGAAAAAACAAACAAACTTGTATTCCATGTGTGAAATCTAATCCTAAGCATAGTCATAGTGTACTGTCCATATAATAGTCTAAAGATGTGTATGCACGCACAAGTACTGTTACCTGCTAGGATCAGGACTTCATCCCTAAACCTGGTGCATCCACGGGGTGTCTTGTGGAGCCCCTCTTCCCACCAATTATTATGTACCCCTTGTAACCTTTTGTGCCCCCCTTGTGCCTTATTATGCCCCCTTTGTACCCCCTTATTTCTTGTTATGTTCCCCTTGTTTCTTCTGTGCCTCCCTTGTGCCATTTGTGTCTCCCGTCTGCCACATTATATCCCTCTTGTACCTCTTGTGCCTCCCATGCACCTTGTTATGTCCTCCTTGTGTCCCTCTTGTACCTTTTGTGTCCTTACTTCTGCCTCATTATATCCCCCTTGTCCCTCTTTTGCCCCCCTGCGCCTCATTATGTCACCCTCGTGCCTCTTTGACACCTTCCCCTCCTGTGCTCCACCAATCCCAATACTTTAGCGGAGCAAAGAACAAGGAGTCCCTGTCTCTGTATTGGTGGGTTTTGGTAAGTCGTGGACTCCCTGTATTCACACCATAAGACACACTGACTTTAGTTTTCCCCCCACTTTTGGGAGAAAAAATGTGGATCTTATGGTCCAAAAAATACAGTATGCTGCTAAGAGCATCGAGAAGTCTCTCTCCACGAACTTTCAAGTCTCTATACTGGTGATGGATGGCATTACTGACCCACAAATAACTTATTCTACCCTACTCACTTCCGTTTCAGTTTACTATTACTTGGCATGGTGGCATAACGTACAGTAATATTGCCTTACAGCTCCAGGTCCCTGGTTTGAATCTGGGCTAGGTCACTATTTGCATAGAGCTTGTATGTTATCACTGTGTTTCTGCAGGTTTCCTCAGGGCAGTCTGGTTACATCCCCCCTTCCCCAAGAAATGTCCTTAGATTATGAACGATATATGACTGTGGTAGGGAAGAGACTGTGAGCCCCACTGATGGACTGTCAGGGCCAAGACTATATTCTCTATTGAAGATGCCAGCGCTATATAAACAGTAAATAAGTTACGCCCTTTTTTTTCAAGCTCTGAAACTACTGAAAATGTGGCATTCAGTTTTGACAGTATGCCATGTCTGATTATGTACTTTATTATGTCATGATTAGATTATGTTGATCTTGTTTACTCTCGGGTCACTTTAAGAGAAGCATGAATTGCGCAGATGCAAAGGGCTGATCCATAACTGCTGTGAAAGCACAGTGAAAGAGCACGACAGGAAAGAAGGCATGTAATGCTCCTGTTTCATTGGAATATCTGTGACAGCCGCAGAGTTTTGAAAGTAATGTTCTAAACAGTCCAGCTCTGTAAGATAAGATTACTAGCAGCAGAGCAAATCATAGTTTTTCACAGGCTAGACATTTTTTAATCATGAATAGAGATGGGCAATTCTGCAATTGTAAGGTTAACCCAAATGAGAAATGACATGTAATAACACAGGATGTGAAAGTGTCCTCGCTACTATTTAATTAACAGATAAGCCAAGAGCGGGAATAAATACTTGTTTTATTTGCTACAAACCATGGTGATATATGGTTAATGGAAATGAAATAGGGTTCTGGATGCTCCATCCAATAAAATTATAGCTATGATCTTTATCAATCTACAGCCACCCTAACAATAAAAAATAAACAAAAAGGCTAATGATGACTAGTTCAGCACTGCTCTGCTAGTCTGATTGCTCCCCTGCAGCAGCACCGCAATCCCAGTATAATAAAACAGGTCAGGGAGGGGAGGGAGTCGGTCACCCCACTACAGTACATAAAAAAAGCTGTGGGCTGCGGTAAGACTAGCATGGCAGTGTGAACTAATTGGCATTAAAGAATAGCCGAATTGACGTGTAACATGATGAGATAGACATGTGTATGTACAGTGCCTAGCACACAAATAACTAGGCTGTGTTCTTTTTTTTTCTCTCTGCCTGAAAGAGTTAAATATCAGGTATGTAAGTGGCTGACTCAGTCCTGACTCAGACAGGAAGTTACTACAGTGTGACCCTCACTGATAAGAAATTCCCCTTTTTATCTCTTTCTTGCTCTCAAAAGCCTTTTTCTGCTAGTAAAGTGTTTTATAGTTGGAATTTCTAATCAGTGAGGGTCACACTGTAGTCACTTCCTGTCTGAGTCAGGACTGAGTCAGCCACTTACATACCTGATATTTAACTCTTTTAGGCAGAGAAAGAAAAAAAGGAACACATCATAGTTATTTGTGTGCTAGGCACTGTACATACACATGTCTATCTCATCTTCTTTTTCCCATTAATGCTGAGGACAGGGGAGTGGTCATGTAAGGGGAAAGCATCATATCACAGGAGGTCAAAAGATGGAGGCTAAGTATCACACCTGGACATATACCCTGATTACCATGCACGTTCAATTACCCTTAACAAAGCATTTTTGAAAGAAAATGTTTCACCCTTGGGGAGTTATTTATCAATTGTACTACAAGGAAGGAAGCACAAAGAAAGGGCACTCTTCAAATTGATTCATAAGTTTCACTATTCTTCTGCTCAAGGCCAGCTATCTGAATAAGCCACATGGCCATGAAGGTGTTCCAGGTCAGTACCCTGTCCTCAGGGCCCACCAAATGTGCATGTTTTGTGGAAATCCATAGAGGTATTTAATCAGCTCCCCACCTGTGAATGCTTGCAGATACCAGCAAAAAATGTACTGTTCAAGAGCCTTGAGGACAGGGTAAAATAACATACTTAACCACGGCACAGTATTGTTTTTATTGCATTTTATTCCATTAAATATATGTTCTCATGAACTTGTTTAGCATCAGTGTTGTATTACAGGTACACTATTGCAACGTATGTTAGATGAAATAACTGGAGACAGTTTAGGAACAAGAATCATCCAGACATGCTACTCAACTTCCTTGTAGGCCTAGTGTTCTATTCTATGGAGAAGGGAAGGAGAGGATAAGTGAGCAATGCTGACACTATAACAAAATGTAAATCTTGGTCAGGCAAAAGCAATCCAACTGTCCTGACGGTTGAAGCAGAAGCCAACAACAATATGAAACACCTATGCGTAATCCTCATTTTTTGGCCAAGGCAATCATAAGGACTTTGTACAGCGCCACTGAATATGTTGGCACTTTATAAATCAATTAAAAAAAGAGGAAAATCAACTTCTTTTAGTGTCACCCCCAAGAACTAACAGTGCTTAGACACAATTTGTGTCATCATTCTATCCTTACTTTGTCAGCAAACAGTATGGGAAAGGAATTTTTGCTCCTGAAACAAAGTCAGGGAAGAGTAACAATACAGTTTAAATGTTCTAAGAAATGGAAATAAACATGAAATAGAAACGCATGAGTAAAGACCTAAACAATTACCCAACAGTTGGATTAGCCCGTGGTATGAACATTTGAGCTGAACAATAAAAAGAAAGAAAACAATAGCTGCTCAGGACATGTTGAGGAGTAGCTGCCTGCTAAATGGTCCTTCAAGATATTCTACAGACCTTAGCACAGTATGTTGATGACTTACTTATGTCCATGTGGAACAAAAGAAAGAGCACATCCAAGTGTTATAAACATGAGGCATATATAAGGCCTTAAACACATGATAGATGGAATTAAGCTGAAGTGGCCATTCAGGGCCACCTCAACTGAGAATTTTCAATGTACAAGCGGCCACTCCATAGTAACAGTACTCGTCACTTGAGTATAACTGAGCAAGGTGTCTACACAGTGTTCATTCCCCACAGTGCCACCCGCAGGATTAAGCTTTGACTTTAGACCTTTAGAACTAAAGTGAATGTTTACCGTTAAAAAAAGAGAAAGTCAGATACTCACCTAAGGAGAGGGAAGGCTCGGTCCTAATGAGCCTTCCCTCTCCTCTCCCGGTGCCCGGTCCCGCGCAGGATCCCCCGTGGCAGTATTCGACCAGTTCGGTCAAATACTGCCACTTCCGCATGCCGAAGGGAGTTTTCGGAAGCCTTCGGGAGCACTCGGGCTCCCGGTGACGCAGCCGCTCCATACTACGCATGCGCGAGCGCGCTCTATGACGCGCTCGCGCGTACGTAGTATGGAGCGGCCCGTCTTCAGAAGCCCAAGTGCTCCCGAAGACCTCCGAAGTCCCTGCGGCGGCGGACGCGAATGGGGGAGCCAGCGCAGCACCGAGGGCACCGGGAGAGGAGAGGGAAGGCTTAGGACCGAGCCTTCCCTCTCCTTAGGTGAGTATCTGACTTTTTCTTTTTTAAACAGTACCCATTGGCTTTAAGACAATGATTGTTTGTTCTGAGTAAAAGCAAAACAATAAACAGCCAACTGGCAAGACAAAGCTAAAAGGCTTAACTCTAGCAATTTAAAACATGAAAAGCTTCATAAGCCCTTCATACAAAAATACTACAGACCCTCCTGACACTCCAAAGAAAAGAGCAATTTAAAGCTTCAGAGAGGTTTTTTTTTTTTGTATTTTCCAAAGACCCTTTTAAGACGCCTCACTTGACATTCCATGAATTTCAAAGCTCTGAATTAACCTTTTTTTGCGTGATAAAAGTGAACTAAATAGCGAATGTTAATATATACGTTCACACGCATTCAAGCTACAAAGTTTTTCAAAAGATTATTTCACATTTTAATGACATTTTTAGCATTTGTATTGTGAACTATACAGTGTGGCCATTCAGGTTATGGTTCTGTATATCATAAATCATAAGCACCGGTTTCCTCCGAATAAAATGTCAATTATTACCTTTCCATGTAGAAGTATATAGCGGGGGAAGGGAGCGTGAATTCATATTCATAGCTATTCAAGCCTTAAATGAAGAGAGTGATGCTTTTATATGAAAGCAAATCCTTGGGGTATAGAATAATAACGCAATTAAAAAAAGGTATGAGATGGATAATAATAATCATAATGAAAACATGATTTCAGAGAAATCAGCCATCACCTCGTTCAACGTCACATTATACCAGTGCTGCTTGGTGCAGAAATACTGGGGGGGGGGGGATAAATATATATATATATATATATATATAATGTTTGTAAAATAATTGCATAAAATGTCTCCAATAAATGATGACTTTTAAATTATGTGAGGCCACATTTTTTCAATTATTCAATCCAATTCAGAGCTGTGGTCTCCATTTGCAGTAATACATTCATTTCTTCTGTTCAATGTTGATGACTTTGTCTTTTTTCAAACAAAAATGGCCTAAAGTACACCTGAAATGAAAATTTAAAAAATGCACCCGGCAACTACACCTGGGTCTTGTTCAGTGCCCCCATAAATGTTGTGGCCCCTCAGCTTCACCGGCTTCAACCTCCAACTTGGAGCATTGCCCCCCCACCTTCATTCATTCCTAAAGGGCACATGCTCTGTCCACACGTCTTCTTCGTACACACTCCCCCACAGCTGTGTGCAGGAGCCTCTGCTGAGAGTGTCCTCAGTGTCCTGTGCATGTTGGAGCTTTAAAAACAGGCAAGGCTCCAAGACTGAGGAGGGACTGTCAAAGTTGAAAGGCCATGGAGTTTATGGTGGCAATGAAGAAACCAAAGATATATCCACCTCATGTACTTTTACCTAATGGAGGTAACATTTAATTATTGAGCTTAAGGTTTGCACACTTTTCTTGATTGGCCCGATGCACATGAAACCTCTCTTATTTGTTTTCATATTACTTTTATGCAATTATTTTTACTGCCTAATAAACCTAACATCTGCTTTTTACCATGATGAGAGCTGCTTTATCTTTATCAATGGCACCTTAAAAATGTTACTCCAAACTTCCATCACTGTCTTAGACAACCATTTCCATACACAAACTTCAAACCCGAGAGTCTTCATGTGCTTCAATAATTTTAATTTACAGCCTGGAAAACTTTGTACAAAACATGGTTCACACTACATCTAAAATTCTAAAACCAATGCTGATACATGTGAGCGCTATTTATTTCCCACTGTCCTCATCATGGTAAAATACCACATCGATCACCCAGCATAAACCCTATGCGAATCAATTGGTATATCCAATCATGTCTGGACATATGTGGGCCCATTTAGAATTTTAGATGTAGTGTGAACCATGTTTTGTACAAAGTTTTTCAGGCTGTAAATTAAAATTATTGAAGCACATGAAGACTCTCGGGTTTGAAGTTTGTGTATAAATATTGTTCAGGGTACCTGAGGGTCTCCCCCTATGGGTGGTGCGTAAATTAAACATGTGGCCGCCAAAAGTTTGGTATTGATAGTTTAGACAACCATTTCTTCAATATTTCAAGCCAAGCACTTTCAAATCTGATCAAAGCTGAGGTCACGTCACTAATGCCAAACCTACAATCCATCCATCTCCATGCTATATAGTGCCTCTGACCAAACTATAACCATTATTCTTGTGACACCATCATCATGTTCTCACTGGCTGACCATCCAATACACAATCACAAATCTTTACGACATTTTATAGACTCTCATATTATAACTAATCAAGGCCATCTAAACACAGATAACTTCTGATACAAGGTTTTTGTTCATTATTTGACAGTTCTTCTGACAGCAAGCGTATGAAGTAACTCAAGGAAAAGGCGGTAAAACAATAACTTAAAAAATAAGCAAGAAGCTATAACTGTCTGAGCCCTGGACAAAAATGCCATGTGCAATTTATAATGCTCAATTTCACAGTTAATATTGTTGTGTATGTATATAGAGCTGAGTGCATAGTCATGTCACTGACTGGTATTTATTGGAGCTCACAATCTAATCCCTATCACAACCAGTTTAATGTCCAGCTTCCTGGTCAGCACACTGTTAAAGAGGAACTCCAGTGAAAATAATGTAATGAAAAAGTGCTTCATTTTTACAATAATTATGTATAAATGATATAGTCAGTGTTTGCCCATTGTAAAATATTTTAAATTCCTGATTTATATTCTGACATTTATCACATGGTGACATTTTTACTGTTGGCAGGTGATGTAGCTGCTGCTTGCTGTTTTGGCAGTTGGAAACAGCTATTTCCCCCAATGCAACAGGGTTCACAGACAGGTAACTGCCAAGAGTACGTACTCAGAATTTCTTTGTGGGAGGGGTTTCACCACAACATCAGCCATACAGCGTCCCCTGATGGTCTGTTTGTGAAAAGGAATAGATTTCTCGTGTAAAAGGGGGTATCAGCAGGGCCGGATTTGTACTTTTTACCGCCCAAGGCCCATTACCTCCAGCCGCCCCATGACAACAACGTGGTTAGGATAGGGTTTCGTGCATTGAAAAGGGGGGAGGTTAGAAATACTAATAGATCAGGTTATTAGGTTTAGGTACTTACAAAAACAAAAAAAAAGTGCTTAGGAAAGATTAAAAGCTAGGCCTTTTGGCAATTTAGGTTGAGGCTAGGAATTTGAGAATAGAATTATGGGCAAAGGGTTCAAATTAAGTATCAGGTTAGAGTAAAGCTGGCCATACAACTATAGATTTCTACCCAATGTTCCAAAGCGATCGGCTCCTTTCTGAAAGGAATCAGTTTAGAAGGAATTGATTCCTACCACACACAGCACATTCATTTTTAATAGATTCCAGCAGGTTATCTACTGAAAACTGATCGAACCCCAACGCTGCACTGTTTGATATAATGCAATGCTATGGCCTATCAATCATCTGCCACTCCTGTTCCACCCCCAATCGACCCAGGCATCCTGTTTGATTGATACTTTAGATCAATTTCTGGTCAAATTCAAGCAAAAATAAAGGAATTGATTTCCATTTGATTTGATCAGAGTGAACAAATCTGCAGGGAATCAAATTAGAAATTCAACGTGTGTGTATGGGGACCACTATCGCGAAAAAAGTAGGCAGTTACAATCTGACAGGTTTTGGGCCACTCCATCTCCTCATGGGGGATTCTCAGGGTTTTCTTTGTTTTCAACAGCATTTCCTGAACAGCAGTTTAACTGCCAAAATAGTAAGATACCAGCCGGCCTCCCTAATCACTTGCACACTATTATGTCAGTTAGACTTTGCAACTTTGCAATTCAGGAAATGCTGCTGAAAACAAAGAAAACCCTGAGAATCGCCCATGAGGAGATGGACTGGCCCAAAATCTGTCGGTTCTGTCAGATATTAACTGCCTAGTTTTTTCACGATAGTGGTCCTTTAAAGTGCTGCAGAAGATGTTAGCACTATATAAATACATAATAATAATGTAGGACATTAGACTATGACAGGATTAGATTGTGATCTCCTCTGAGGACAGTCAGTGACATGACTATGTACTCTGTAATGTGCTGCAGAAGATGTCAGTGCTATATAAATACATAATAATAATAATAATAATAATAATGTAGGATCTTAGACTATGACAGGATTAGAGTGTGAGCTCCTCTGAGGACAGTCAGTGACATGACTATGTACTCTGTAATGTGCTGCAGAAGATGTCAGTGCTATATAAATACATAATAATAATATGGTAGGACATTAGACTATGACTATGGTAGGATTAGACTGCGAGCTCCTCTGTGGACAGTCAGTGACATGACTATGTACTCTGTAATGTGCTGCAGAAGATGTCAGTGCTGTATAAATTCATAATAATAATAATTAATGTAGGACATTAGACTATGACTATGGTAGGATTAGAGTGTGAGCTCCTCTGTGGACAGTCAGTGACATGACTATGTACTCTGTAATGTGCTGCAGAAGATGTCAGTGCTATATAAATACATAATAATAATATGGGAGGACATTACACTATGACTATGGTAGGATTAGAGTGTGAGCTCCTCTGTGGACAGTCAGTGACATGACTATGTACTCTGTAATGTGCTGCAGAAGATGTCAGTGCTGTATAAATACATAATAATAATAATTAATGTAGGACATTAGACTATGACTATGGTAGGAGTAGATGCATGCCACTCCCCTGCCTGCTGCGTGACGTCACTCACGTGCCGCTTTGTTGTCCCTCTACCCCCCTACATGACAACAGAATGCCTTGTCAGTTACACAGCTGACCCGCATCTGTACAGTCCAGCCCAGCATTGTCACCCAAGGGGATTAGGTCTTGATTCCAGACAGGTGACAGTCACAGGTGTGTACGCACCTTAACAACAACCCATAAGTACTAAGAGCTGTGCAAACTAATCAGGCTGCATCAATTAGATAAAAACAAGTGTAATACGTTTGTAGTCAACTTTAAAAAGTGCGTTTATCCATATAAAGTAGCTGCAGGGAGAAAGTGCTGGTGCTCAAACATAGATATAATTAGATTGATTCATGAAATGCTAATGCGCTAAGCCACATGGGTTAAACCGGTGAACGCACGCCATCAGCGTAACGAGCGCTCTTGGCTATGCGTGCTTCTTTGAAGTACAGTGCGATGGTATGTAGCACCACCGTCATACTTTACTAGTGCGGCCGCTGCTACATTAAATGTAGCAGCAGCCGCGCTAGTAAAGTATGATGGTTGTGCTACATACCATCGCACTGTACTTCAAAGAAGCACGCATAGCCAAGAGCGCTCGCTACGCTGATTGCGTGCGTTCACCGGTTTAACCCACGTGGCTTAGCGCATTAGCATTTCATGAATCAACCTCAATATCCTTTAAACAACAGGGTGAACCACTGATCTCAGAAGACTAAAAGTGCAATAAGAAAAGGAACAAGTGTGAATAGCTGTGCTAGGGCATGCAAAGACAAATGACTGTGGGGGGAGGAGAAGGCAAACAATTCAACCTGATGAAAATGATAAAAGGAATGACTGCATGGAGAGAAGAGATATGAAGCCAGGCTACAGGAGGACAGAGGGGATCACCAGGCAGCCCTGTGTTAGTAGCTTCAGGAGTCACAGGCTCCCGAGAAGGAAGAAGGAGGGGGGAGAGAGAGGGATCCCATTCCCAGCTTGTCACCCATTGCACAGGACAAGGCAGGCACAGCGTGATTCTAGTCTAGTGTTCTGCAGACACTTCTACTCCCTCCCTTCCCTCTCACAGCTCTGCCACCATGCACAGATACCTTTGCTGTGCTGAGTAGCCGCCCTTCTTCTTCCTGAAACTGAATCTCGCGGCTTGCTTCTCTGCTCAGCCCCTCCTCCCTCAGTGTCAGAGTGGAGAGGAAAGGAGGGGAGGGGCGCTTTCCTCCGTGCAGTTCGTAGCAGAGACAGTAGACAGCTGATCTGCTGCCGGGTGTACAGTGTGCGAAAGCCGCCCCAGCTCTCTTGTCGGCTGGTTTCCGCCCTAGGAACCGGCCTAGGTGGCCTGTGCGGAAATCCGGCCCTGGGTATCAGCTACTGATTGGGATAAAGTTCAATTCTTGGTCCGAGTTTCTCTTTAAATTGTAACATCACCCACTTGAGCCATAAGGAAACATGGGCATTACCTTGCTCATCAGTTGGCCATTTCAGTTGTCCTTCAGTCCTTTCAGTTATAACTGAAATCAACTGATATATTTCAGTTCAATCTTGTCAGAAATAGAAGGAATCATAAGAAAAAAGCAGATTCTGAGAGGAACTGGCGAGGTAAGTATGTAATATTCATTTGCAGGTACATCATGCGTTTATTTTAAATAGTTTTACTCAGTTCGGGTTTACTTTAAACTCGACTCTAAAAAAAAAATGACAGAACATTTGACGTTGGGGGAAAGCTAGTATACATACCTGGGGCTTCCTCCAGCCCCATACGTTTGGATTGCTCCCACGCCGCCTTCCTCCGCTGCCTGGGTCCCGTCATTACCGCCAGTCGGACAGTCGGCCGGCAGACACGGCCAATTGTCCGCATCACAGGGGGCTCCCTCCATATAAGTACGCGTGAGGCTGCATACTGCGAAGCCGCATGCGTACGGGTATGGAGGGAGCCCCTGTGATGCGGACAATTGGCCACGTCCGCCGGAAGTGACGGGCCCGGTACCGGCGGATCCAGGAAGCGGAAGATGGCGGCGTGGGAGCGATCCAGGCTTATGGGGCTGGAAGAAGCCCCAGGTATGTATAAAAGCTTTTTCTATTTTTAATGAAGGTTCCTCTCTGGTTCTCTTTAAATTCATCTTAATTGCCCCTTCACATGGGAGTGCCTGCTTATGGTCAGTATTGTGCACAATATTTTCACAACTTACTATGGACACTTATTAGCCTGATGAAAAGCTCTAGTTTCCTGATGGGAATTTTTTCAGAAAATGAGCATCCAATGGTTTGAGTTAATAATCACTTAGAGAGTTACCTCACTTTCACAGTAAAAGTAAAAACAATTCCCTCAAGGTTACCTAGATTTCTAAAGTAGTCTATTTATTCCCCTTGCTTTATCTATATCAGGTACAGGGGGATCAGCGACTGCAGGGGGCCCAGAGGTGTGCCCCCCCCCCCCCCCCCACACACACACACACACACACTACTAACCTTTCCTCTCTCTGATACTTCAGATCAGGTGTTTTTGTGGCTACCCATGTTATGGGTGTTTAGATCCTGATGGCCACACTTGTTTTATGAGATGAGCCTTGTAAGATGGACCCCTTGGCTGTGAGAGTCACCAAGTGGTGGCAAAGAAAAGGATTGTGGACATTAAAGAGAATCTGTATTGTTAAAATCGCACAAAAGTAAACATACCAGTGCGTTAGGGGACATCTCCTATTGCCCTCTGTCACAATTTCGCTGCTCCCCGCCGCATTAAAAGTGGTTAAAAACAGTTTTAAAAAGTTTGTTTATAAACAAACAAAATGGCCACCAAAACAGGAAGTAGGTTGATGTACAGTATGTCCACACATAGAAAATACATCCATACACAAGCAGGCTGTATACAGCCTTCCTTTTGAATCTCAAAAGATCATTTGTGTGTTTCTTTCCCCCCTGAGGGGGGAGTGCATAGCAGAACCACAACACTGAAGAACTTGGCAGCCTTCCAGACACAGGCTGACAAGTCTGACAAGGGAAAGATACATTGATTTATTACAGAGACTGTGATAGTACAAAGTGCTGCAGTAAGCCAGAACACATTAGAATAGCTTTTGGAACTTGTAGGATGATAAAAAACAGGATGCAATTTTTGTTACGGAGTCTCTTTAAGGGGCCCAATTTAAGTTTGCAGGGGGACCCCATGATTTGTAGTCACGCCCGTGATCAGGTGGGAACAATTATACTAGAATGCAACTATTGTGGGTGTGTCAGCCAAAGGGTTGTGAACAGACATTTAGGATCCTGATATTCCTCTAGCAGTGAACAGTCCTACTTACCTAAATGAAAAGTTTTCTGCAGAAGAGAAGAGGCAATGTTACAATTTTAAGCTGTTCCATTGTCTAAACTATGGACCGTTGTTGCTGCATGGAAGCATGAATCAGCATATCTAGAAAATCACAACTGGAATTTTAAAAAGAGATATTTACTACATCGCACTGCTAAAAGGTTTTCTAGCAATGACATATGGAGTCAGATATTTGAATGAAATTGGAGCTATACTCTATATTTCAAAAAATATTCTTTTTACACGCCACCTTCAACATGCTCACATTTACTTTTAAAAGTGTTCATGCTTCATGGCATAAACCCTGTCAGACCTTGTGAAAGGCTTTTATATGTGATTCACAACAGAATATGTGAGCGAGGGGTCTTTTAACAATTTTTTTTTCTGTCTGGAATTGTAACTGATGTGCCTAAGTTCACCATGGAGTACTAGGCATATTATTAGTGCTGCTTGTTAATAAAAGTTTACTTTTCTCATTAAAATGCTTTACTGCCCTATAAAGCAAGTGAAAGGATCAAGGGAGGAGAGAGGACTCAGTGTCCCTAAATCTATCAATCACGATTGCTAAGGTCATTTTACGCTGTAGCTGGTTTAGACCTTGGTTTTTAAATAACTACCGTATATGCTAGGTTAGTTTTATTACACTGGATCTCATGCATGATAACTAGAGAAAAAAAATGTCAATGCTGCAAAAAACAATTAAAGCGGACCCAAACCAAATATTTTTTTTAATTCAAAATATTTGGTTGCACCACTCTGACAATTTACAAAGATAAATAAACACTCCTTCAAGCCTATGAGCATTTCAGTGTATGCTTTTCACCCTTCTCTTTCCATAACTAGGGTTATACAGGTGGCAGCCATTAGCAATTCCTCCTTTGCCAGACACCTTCTACTCCACCAGTCTGCCGGATTCTGTAATATGGAAGGAAGGGAGGGAATAAATGTAAAATATTTTATGTTTGTCATCATGCAGCTGAAAAAAGCTGCTATTTATACTATAATTTAGAAAATAGATTTGATTTCTGAAATCTTGTATTTTTAATTTGGGTCCACTTTAACCCGTTCGGCCTATCTGGAGGAGCTTCCTCGTCCAGATAGGCACTGCTGCTTCTGCCGCATGGTGCGCGCGATCGGGCGTGCTCCCGCGCGCACACCTGCCACCCGCCGCTAGCCCCCCGATCAGTGAATAGGAATATAATTCCCATTTACCGATCTAATTTCCCCGCAGAAAAACCGACTCTTTCTAGTGAGAGAGCGCGGTATTTCTGGCCCCCAGGAAACTTCTCTGTGAACTTTAGTTCCTAGATGCGAGATTGTTCGCATCCAGGACTTTTTTTTACTGCACCCACATACACTTTTACTAAAACAATTCTATTATTTTACATTTAAAATTAGGAGTTTCCCTCCCACACCAAAAATTACCCACATACATATTTTATTTAAAAAAAAAATTAAAAAAATACAATAAAAAAACAAAACAAAAACAACATAAATAGTTACCCAAGGGTCTGAACTTTTTAAATATGCATGTCAAGAGAGTATGTTATTATATTGTTTAAAATTATAAGCTTATAAATAGTGATGGACACAAATTGAAAAAATGCACCTTTATTTCTAAATGAAATATCGGCACCATAAATTGTAATAGGGACATCGTTTAAACGGTGTAATAACCGACACAGATGGGCAAAAAAAATACATGCGTTTTAACTACGGTAGCTTATATTAATTTCAAACTACAATGGCCAAAAACTGAGAAATAATACATTTTTTAAATTTCTTTCTTAATCTTCCTGTTAAAATGGATTTAGAAAAAATAATTCTTAGCAAAATGTAGCACCCAAAGAAAGCCTAATTAGTGGCGGAAAAAACAAGATATAGATCAATTCATTGTGATAAGTAGCAATAAAGTTATAGGCGAATGAATGGGAGGTGAACGTTGCTCGGATGCATGAGATTTTCGGCACTGCGGTGCTGAACCGGTTAACTAGATCCTTTCAATAAAATTGGGTTCAATTACAAAATTTTACAAAGAGCTAAAAAGCTGCAAACTTTTATTATAGCTAACAGTTTTATTGTAAGCAAAGCATATTTAGCTTGTAAAAATATCATATATGTTATAAAAAGAAATTGGGCCTGATTCAATTCACTTTCTCCTAAGTTTTCTCCTAGGTGATAATTTCGCATGCTTTTCGGTTTCACTGCCCAGTCACTTTGGCGCAGGTTGAGCTCTCCTTGCTGCCAGTGAAATTCCAGGTGGTGTTAACAACAATACCCCCTCCGAGTTGTAGCAAGGGTCCAGCAATCACTGAATCCCTGAGTTAACCGAGTGTGAGCAGCGGATGATAGTATTGCTGCTATAGGCGCGCCAAATTCAGGTGCTATGTGGCGCTCGTAGACTCCAGATGCCCTGCTTCAATATTTTCACCTTATACATAAAATGCATTTTAAAGTGGACCTGAACTCTCGCACAGGACAGAAGAAAAACCTAGAAAAATGCACCCTGTATGTATTTAGAGAGTTTAGCCTGCCTAATTCCCCCTCATCTGTGTCTGATCACAAGTTGTAATTTGATCTCTCCCCTGTGTCACCTGACTGCAATCAGATAAGCTCATTACTAAAAGCACAGGATCTTAACAATATGTCTGCTTCCATGAATGCAGGCAGTAAAACACTGCAGATTTATTGTAGGCTTTGCATCAGCTGCAACAAAGAAATGTTTTTCTGTAAAGGTTATTATCCTGTTGCTTATCTTTTAGAACAGAGAGGAAGTTCTGAGTTCAGGTCCGCTTTAAGGCACCAGTGGGCAAGAATATACTCAAAATAATTTGGACAGTACTTTATCACCTAATTTTTTGGTACTCTTTCAATTGCAGATTGCAAAAGGTATTTTGAACAGAAAATGAAAAATGATCTCCTCGGAGAAAACTTAGGAGGAAAAGTGAACTGGATTGTGCCAATTGTGTTCAAAGGTCAAAGAACACATACTCCTAAAGAAACATCATAGTCACTAGACAGAAGTTAAATGAAATGAATTTTCTCAAAAGAATTTCAAGTAATTTGTAACAAAAGTAATTTGTAACAAAAGTATTTTGTTACTTTGCCCTGATGATTCGCATCCACTTTTTTGTGCAATTGATAAAAATCAAGCTTAATTTTAGATGAAGTTCCCAGAAGCAAAATGTAAACTTAACCTGGAAACAAAGGAAGCAATCCAGGGAAGATGAAGTTGCAAATTAAGTAACTTTTGATCCATGCGCCCCCTTGTGGTAAATGTTTATTCTCTGTTTATTTTTCTATTGGAATGCAGCAAATTATATACAACACCTCAACAGTAACAGCATTTGTAAAACACTTACAGTACTTTCAGGACTCAAAAGGTACAGCATTGTCACAGACAAGTAATTTGTGGCAGGGTGGATTATGTTACAGAAGAAAAAGTTAACTTCTAGAATGAACAGGTAGCCTGGACTTAAAGTGTACTCGAGATGGAATATTTACAATGATTGGGGCACAGAGGTATGTTAGTCATTTAATTACATATCTTTGTGTCCTTCCTGCTCTTGTCAGCATCTTGAGGATGGAAGGGATGTTCTTTTCAAGAGAGGAACACCTGCAGAATGCCCTCTCAGACATTACGCGCCTCTATGTGCTCTGTACTGCCTCTCCCCAGCCCTTCTCCACCTCTCCTCACTGCTTCCCTTCCTCTCTGTGCTCTGTGATGAGAAGCACAGAGTGGAGATGCAGCGTTGTGACCTGGGGGTGCAGGAGCAGCACTACCTAACTGGCTCACCCCAATCACTGGGTTAGGTAGTTGTTGTTTTTTTAAGTTATGGCACTGGCTTGGGTTCTCTTTAAATAACTCCAGGGATGGAGCTGCCCTGACTTATTGCAGTAACTGTTTGAATATTGCTAGGAAAATAACTGGATGCAGTTTATATGTTTTCTCCACATCTGTGTGGAGTTCCCCCTTAGACAATCCAATAAAACACATACTGATTATAACGATTTCTCTACCCCCTCTCCCCAAACCTTATAACCCCCCTTTTCCCACTCCACCCAAATAAAAATGATTCGATTACGATAAGGACACTGGGCTATGACAATGGAGGGAATTAGGTTGCAAGCACCTCATAAGGACAATTAGTGACCTGAGTATGTACTTTGTAAACTGCTGCAGGAGATATCAGCACTATATAAATACAATACATAATAAAAGTATGTCCTGGTGATGGTGAATATCAACCTATCAAACTTCGAGAAGGTGTTTTATACATTGCAACCAGATGTGTGCAATCCAATTAAATCTTCACAGTTCTCATTGAATGAGGTTTGTTTTGAGTCAAGAAGATCCTTTTTGTAAGCAATTTATTTCATTTAGAATGAAACAAAGAAAACAAAAACAATTCAGAATGACAGCATTTTGCAATCAACAATTCCAATCCTATCACTAAGGGTTTTCTGTATGTGGGCGAATGTTTCAACAAGAACAAAAAAAAACGTTCTCCTCATAAAATTGTACAAACAATACCTGAATGCTGAAATATGTAAATAATTACTTTTTAAAAGTAACGCTGACTGAGTTTAAAAACGCCAACAGGCATGGATCTATTCTCTGACTTAATTCCATATGCAGTTTAGGCACTAGAGGGCTGCCATGTGTTGGAGGAGATATATTCTGGCACCTTTGCAAATAAGGTTAGAAACATTAGTTACTCCAGTATAGGTTACAGCTACCTGTCATAATCATTATGGTAATCCAAATGAAAGTAATTCTTTTTTAGCTTGGGCTGTATGTATTATATGCTTGGCTTAACATGCTTAGCTTATCACAGCAGAACTACAACCCTGTTTCCCCCAAAAAGTTGGAATGCTGTGTAAAATGTAAATAAACCGAACGTGAGAATTTCCAAATTACTGAAACCCTATACTTACTTAACAATAGGGCAAAGATAAAATATAAAAATGCTGAAGAAACTGTATTGTATGAAAATGCCCATTTTGAATTTAATGACAGTACTGTATGTTCCAGAAAGTTGGATAATGCTAAAGAAGTAGTAGCACTTCCAACAAGTGACGTAAAGGTTAGCAACATGATTGGGTGTAAAAATATCTTTCCAGAAACACCCAGTCTTTCAGAAGTAAAGATGGAGAGGGGTACACCATACTGTTAAAGAGAATCTGTACTCTAAAATTCTTACAATAAAAAGCATACCATTCTATTCATTATGCTCTCCTGAGTCCCTCTGTGCTGTTTTTGCCACTCCCTGCTGCAATCCTGGCTTGTAATTGCCAGTTTTAGGCAGTGTTTACAAACAAAAGACATGGCTTGTGATAGGCTCAGAGAAGCTCAGTCTGTGACTCATGCAGAGCCTGCAGGGGGCGTGGAGAGGGTGTGTATAGCTTTTGCCTATAACAGCAGACAGCACATTTCTGCCTGAGCCCAACAAAGCCGTCAGAGGAAAGAAGATTAGATTATGTAACAGAGATAATACAGCCACCGTGCAACTAGAAAAGGCTGCAGTAAGACAGACCACATTAGAACAGGTATAGTAGCTTATAGGATAGAAGAAATAAGGCTGAAAATGTTGTCACAGAGTCCCTTTAAACACTGTGCGCAACAATTTAATGGGATGTTCTTCAACATAAAATGTGAAGATTTTACCCCTTAAAGTAATATCATTACAAATTTCAGGGATTCCAGAAAAATCTGTACTTAAAGGAGTCATCGGGCATATTTAAACACAATAAACGCTACTTACCAGGGGCTTCCTCCTGTCCCAAGCTCCCAGCATGTCCCTCGCCGCAACTCTGCCGTCAGCTGTTCACCGCAGCTCCGTCCCGGTCCCCGGCAATGATGTCAGAGCGACCTAGAGGTCACTATGTACTGCGCCTGCGCAAGCGGCGCTGTCAATCACCTCCACGTGGGCCGGAGCGGACTGCGCAGGCGCAGAACTACTGACATGCTGGGAGCTTGAGGCTGGAGGAAGCCCCCGGAAAGTAGCGTTTATTTTGTTTAAATATGCCTGATGACTCCTTTAATCTTTGATCTTTGAAATTCTGTACTACATATCATTATTTGGCATCAGGATCACTTTAAAACTATTGACTGAGACTATTGTCTGAGAACAAAATTCCTCAATATATCCATACTTGCAATAAAAAAACAACTATGCAAAGAGGAAACTACGGTATACATAAACATGATCCGGAAACACTACTGCCTTTTCTTGGCCTGGAACATTTAAAATGGACCAGGGCAAAGGGGAAAACTGAATCAAAATATGAAATTATCTTCTAAATAATTGATGCCAACCTGTTATAAACACACAATTCAACAGCCAGCATCTATAATAGCATTGTAACCATTTGTTTTTAATTGCTACTAGAGTTCCAGCTTGCTGTGCAGAGGCTTAAATGATTGTATCAAAATGCTAAAATATCAAATGTTTAACTTATTTCATAAAAAAGTGGTAATAAAAATATAGAACCATAAGACCAGTTGACAGCACAAAGCAATGAAGAAAAGTTCAGATGTCTTGTGCAACCTCTACTGAATTTGATGCCACCCGGTGGCTAGCTAGTTTAAGTGCTGTATCCCTAATCATTGAAGTCTTAGTGGCATGCCTTAAAGTGAACCTAAAGCCACAAAAAAAAATGTGATGAACTCACCTGGGGCTTCCCTCAGCCCCCTGCAGCCAATCGGTGCCCTCGCAGCTCCGCTCCGATGCCTCTGCACCCGCCGGCGAACACTTCCGGTTTGGCCGTCACCGGCCGACAGGCATGGGAACGCGAGTGATTGTTCGTGTTCCCAGCCTGTATATCGCCCCCTATGCCGCTGTTGCTATTGCGGCCAGGAGGCCGCAATAGCAACATAGGGGGTGATATACAGGCTGGGAACACGAACAATCACTCGCGTTCCCATGCCTGTCGGCCGGTGACGGCCAAACCGGAAGTGTTCGCCGGCGGGTGCAGAGGCATCGGAGCGGAGCTGCGAGGGCACCGATCGGCTGCAGGGGGCTGAGGGAAGCCCCAGGTGAGTTTATCTCATTTTTTTTTTTTTTGTGGCTTTAGGTTCACTTTAAGTTAACACCCATTTTGTGCCAGTCATCCAGTTCTATTTGCAAATCTGTCGCTCAATCTAGCATGTTTTAGTTGTTTGCTCTGGAGAGAACCCAATCATATGTTGGTATATTATCATTACTGCACATTTGGGGGGAGATGAAGAAAGAAAGAGGGCTTCCCATTTTCCTATGCACAAGATGCGGTACTATTTTAATGTGACTGCATTTTTGTTTATTTTTTTAACAATTCAAGAATAAAGAAGCATTTGTTTGTGAACCAGCGTAGTAACACATTACAGATGCTGGTGTTTGAGTGCTAAATTATTTCAGATTTTAAATATAAATACTACTAAAGTCTCATCTAGGTCTAGATACAGTAAAAAATCAGTTAATTCCGTAATTAGGTATGTAGAGTGACTACTACCAGAATACACTAGAGTCACTTACTAAAAATAGCCCTAACCAGGGACTATTTATAATTGATCCTATTATGATCCAAATGAATAAAGACAAAGTAAAATTAGAGCTAGAACGCACTGAGAACATCTGCTAAGTCTGAATTTTAGAACTAGGAAAAAGAACAGCAAGCAAGGCACATTAATAATTGTGCTATCCCCTGTTACAAAGACACAGCAAAATCATGACTTTTAACTAATGCAGTAGCACCCTGGGTCATATTTTAATCAACATTTTTTTTTCCAAAAAGTACATTTGGAAAACTTTGAGAGATAATTAACATCTTTTAAGAAATAAATGAGGCTTCGAATAACTCAGAGACCACTTACGGTTTTGGCACTGCTTAAATGGTTCACTCTTAATGTTTGCTTGTGAGACTTAAAAGTACAGTGATGCAAAGAATGGCCACGCATACAGACATAAAAACATTTTTTATTGCTTTCAAAGTAGAAACAATTCTAAATGTATTCATTTAAAGAGAAGATTATTTCTGTGTTGTACAAAAAGCATTACACATCCATCTTATTGTAACATAAGACAAACTCGCTAATGTAAATAAAATAAAGGCAAAGTCCTCCAAGAAATTATTTTTAAACTGATCCTGGTTTTATGTTCTACCATTAGAGTGAATGCACAGTAAAATTCCGCAGAGATTTTAGTTCTTCACAGTGAAGCCCCTCCCTTTCCTGAAGAAAATGCCTGATGTGCAATGGTTTATGTGAAACTGATATAAAGACAGAATCAGTATAAAGACATCCTGTATTTCATAATGTATTTACTACTGTATTTTATGGACTATAGGACTCAGCTTTTCTCCCCTAAAAGTGTGGGAAAAAGTCACTACGTCTTCTAGACCAAATGCAGGGAGTTCCTGACTTGTGAACGTCTGCCAATACGAACCTCCAACCTGCCGCAATGTCAGGGTCTCTCTGTACAAACGGAAGACACAGGGAGACACTAAGGGGCATAGAGGAGGACATAAGGGGGCATCAAAGGGGCATAGAGGAGAACAAAGGTGGACACATGGGGAACACAGGAGGACACAAGGGGGACACAGGGAGACATAAGAGATACAAGGGGGCATGGAGTACAAAGGAGGCATAATCCACAAGATGCTCCTTTACAATGGATGCACCTAGTGTGTATATATATATATATATATATATATATATATATATTCCCCTGGTTTTTGTCCTCTAAACCTAGGTGCGTCTACCTAGGTGCGTCTTATGGTCAGGAGCGTCTTATATGCCGAAAAATATGGTCATTTTTGCTGAACAAGTAGTTGGTTGTGTTTTTAAAGTGACACTGAAGTGAAAATAAACTTATGAGATAATGAATTGTATGTGTAGTACAGATGATTAATACAAAATTAGTAGCAAAGAGTGTCATATTTTATTTTCAGTTATAAAGCTTTATTTATATCATTGCATCATTCTGTCATATTTGCAGTTTAGATTATATAATCAGAACAGTACAAGAGTAGCCACCCCTCTGTTAGGCCTCTTGCACACTGCAAGCAATTCAGATTCAGATTCCGCTTTTTAATCTGTTTTTACTTCCGATTCAGATTCAGATTTGCAGTTTGCTCCTTGCACACTGCAAATCTGAATCTGAATCGGAGGTAAAAACTGATTAAAAAGCGGAATCTGAATCGGAATCGCTTGCAGTGTGCAAGAAGCCTTATACAGTACAAAAAAGAAACTGAGGGTATTAAGGTCATTTTGCTTTAGTTTTGCGTATGAAACATAACTTACATACAACAGTGATAAATAATCATACACAATACAGCATAAAAAATGGTCCTCAATACATGCTAATCACATATAAATTGCCTAATGCACGTTTCGAGGCCCTTATAGCATGGTCGCATCTTCAGAGGCATAACGTCTCTAGATTTGCAGTTCGTGAATAGAGAACAGTTTAAAAAATATATAAAAAGATATACATACAACCACATCAAAATATGTTCCGCATGTTCTTAACCTCTAATCAGCTCAGTTTTTGAAAACTGAATCATGTCTAATACAGGATCATTGCAAGGCAGCATAACATCCAGGCTAGTCCATCGTATGGGGTATTCACGCAGTGTGCAGTGACAGTTGGGCAGTCCCTTCAGTATAAAGTCAATCCCTTCAGTATAGCTGATGGAAGTGCAGCGATGTGTGCGGTCAGGCTACTTCCATGGAACTACAGGTGCATCACTGGACTTTCAGCGCTGCATCAACTATACTGAATGGCAGTTTATATGTGATGAGTGTGTATTGAGGAGCATTTTATGCTGTTTTGTGTATGATTATTTATCACTATTGTAATTAAAAGTACTTATATGCAAAACTAAAACAAACAGGCCTTAAAACCCTCAATTTGTTTTTTTTGTTTTGTTTTTTTTTGTACTATATTTGCAGTTTAGATACCACACTCTGTATTTTAAGCTGTAAAACAGAGCAGAGCTATTGATCCATAAAACTTTCCTGCAGTAAAACTTTATTTATAACAGGACAACAAGATACCACACACACTCTGTATTTAAAGCTGTAAAACAGAACAGAGCTAATGACCCTTTGAAAGTTCCTGCAGTAAAACCTTACCTCAAGCTGTCTCTCACTGCTTTTCTGGTTGTTTAGGTGCATCAGAAAAAAAGACTGTTGGGTCCAAGAGCTCAGAGAAGCTCTTTTGCAATGAAAGCAATTGAAGTTTCCTAACTCTTCCTGTACTGGAAAACAATATGAGACTCTTTTCTTTGCTACTAATGTTCTATTTCTTAGCTGTACTACACATACAATTCCTTATTTCATAAGTTTAGTTTCGCTTCAGGTTTGCTTTTACTATCATTAATACTGTAACTAATAGGGTGAACTGTTTTCTTTATTTGACTTTATTTCAGCTTCACTTAGCTCCCCCATTAAAGAGTTACTCCAGCCAAAAATTTTATTCCAGCTCTGTGTAGAACAGGTATGAGTTTGATCCCCTGGCGGGTTTTTATTTCCACCTGGATTCTGTTTCCTTTTATAGTTTTAGCACTCATTGGGCTTGATTCACAAAAGAGTGCTAACTGTTAGCACGGCCATTTTCGGGTGAATTTTCGCATTGCGTGCGTTCGCAAATTATCGCGCAAAACAATAACGTTCTTGCGCGCAAACGCACATTTTTCACACGAAAACGTTATCGATTTCGCATGAAAATTCTCGTTTGCGCGTGAAACAGTTATCGTTTCGCGCGAAAATTCGTGATTGCGTGCAATGCAAAAATTCACGCGAAAACGGCCGTGCTAACAGTTAGCACTCTTTTGTGAATCCAGCCCATTGTCGCAGAGGACAGAAGAAGAAGAGAAATAGTTTTAATGTGGATGTAGAACGAAATAAAGAGTAATAAAAAAACTTTTAGTACTCTACTAAGAAAAAGTGTATGTAAATTGCAGTTCTCCAATAAACTAATGATATGAAATGAGCATGGATGTGTATAAGATTAACGCACCTTATTATTTCAGGAGTCCAAACCAAAAAACACATTTGTGTGTATGCTTGGTTACTATTATTTAGAGAAAGAAGATGGAGAGGAGGACACAGAGGAATGAAAAATGAAAGTGAGCATGTGAATGCTATGATTAATGTGTCTGATCAGAAGCATTCATTTCTTCAAAATGATGCTCCATCAATGTACTTAGCATACATGAATGGATTACAAAATGAGAACATACACTGACCATTCATTGAAAAGTGGACCACTGCCTGAGTTCTCCATGTCTAGATACCAAAATGACTCATGAATGATGATTTCTTCTCACAATAACTTCACCTTTCTAGACACCAACCACGTTATGTCATCATTGTAATTTGGTACTGGAGCCAAGTCCCTTCTTAATACTGTAAGCAGGCAATTTTCACAAAAAAAAAAAGAAAACTAAATTAGCATTACAAGCTCTATAGGTATTCATAGTCCGACTTTCTTCTTACTAGGATCAGAAATGGGCAATCTGCCAGATGCCTTCTGCTGCTGATGTTAAAAAGAAATAAAGAGGGAAAAAATGCTGTCAACTTAAAAAGTAAAAAAGTGCCCCTACGGGATACTCACCTCAGGAGGGGAAAGCGTCAGGGTTCTAAAGTGGCTTCCCCCGTCCCCCTCCACCAGCCTGTTACAGAGGTGGTGCCCCCCAAAAAACACTTGTCTGCACTTGTCGACAGCCTGCCCATGTGCACTAACAAGGACCTGCTTGGGCTCCGGCAGACAAAGTTAGCCGTCTGCGCAGTAGCATGGCCTTAATCAGGCTCAGCTTTTTGCGCGAACAGGTCAGCAGGCGCAGTGTGACTGCATTTCACAAGTCCCATCGCTGGATCAGGCTGGCTGATACTGTGATAACGGGGGAAGTAACCCCCAGAGTAAGTATCCAAAACAGGTTATAGCAAACCTTGCAGATTTGCTTTACCATATACTACAGAGTGATTTTCTAAGCATGGTTATGGCCAGTGCTGAGGGTGATGCCCAAGAAGTCAATTAGAATCATACTAACACAACACAAATGGAGGAAACCTCAGCAACACCCTAGTGTAACTGCAAGAATTCCCAACTCCAAACAAGAAAATAAAAAAAAATGCTGTCACCCATCTATATAGTGAAGCACATGTCATCCTTAAATATGTCACAGTGCAATTCACACCTGTATACTGTTTTAAGTCTCTGAAGTGAATGCCCAGTGTTTGGGCGGTTACTGAACAATTGTCAGACCATATATCTATTTTTAAAAAGGGTTTAGGTGAATATACAGTGAAGCAACCAGAGTCTCCTGGGTAAAGCAGTCAAATTAAAATGTAGATCAGTGGTATGCTTCTGATGGGGCATAACTACAGATCATGGCGCCCCCTGTGAAAACTTACATGGATACGCCCTTCCTACAGCACTGCCAAGACCCCTCCCCCCCGCAGCGATTTATTCACTAATGCCAAACAGAGTGGGATAGATAGACTTCTACCTTCCCTCCTCCCCCAGGGCCCCTGTCCCTTATTGCACTCGAAATGCATGCAGCAGTGCGTTGTCAGAATATACTTCTGTGCAGTGCATAAGTGATTGCCCACAAACAAAAAAATAAATTAAAAAAATGAAAAGCTCCTGCAGAGGTCTTTTGTTTTGCAGTGGTTTTTTTTTTTATTATGCCAAATACTGGGATTGGGATATAAAATATGTCCATATTTTATTAAAAGATGATTGGAATGAATTTCTTCTCTAGTTGCCAATTTTTATATACAGAGTAGCAACTGAAGTGCGCAGTCCAACAAGCAGTAAATCTAGGGAGCATCCCTCACTTTTATATCTGGGTTTAGAAACAAGCACTCACAAATGTTCAAATAAACTAAAACTAAAAGGGAACATAAATAAAAATGGCCAAGGCACTGCACAGCACTGGACTACAAATATCCTTTTCGAGCCAGGCATCCTGCAAACAGTCGCAGCCTTTCTGACATCATAGGGTTCACAGGAGGCCTGTAATAATGAGCAAACAGTACTCGTAACATGCAAATCTATACTGATACAGGAAGAAATTAAAGAGTACCTAAATTATAAATTACAGTTTGCCTGAAACCTAGTAAGTTGCCAAGATATATAAAATCACACATAAAAATGTGA